>NC_091583.1:2431317-2438817 GCF_042767895.1 Penaeus vannamei | reverse complement strand
TGTTCTCTCGTTCATTCTCTCCTTGTTCTCTCGTTCATTCTCTCCTTGTTCTCTCGTTCATTCTCTCCTTGTTCTCTCGTTCATTCTCTCCTTGTTCTCTCGTTCATTCTCTCCTTGTTCTCTCGTTGATTCTCTCCTTGTTCTCTCGTTGATTCTCTCCTTGTTCTCTCGTTGATTCTCTCCTTGTTCTCTCGTTGATTCTCTCCTTGTTCTCTCGTTGATTCTCTCCTTGTTCTCTCGTTGATTCTCTCCTTGTTCTCTCGTTCATTCTCTCCTTGTTCTCTCGTTGATTCTCTCCTTGTTCTCTCGTTGATTCTCTCCTTGTTCTCTCGTTGATTCTCTCCTTGTTCTCTCGTTGATTCTCTCCTTGTTCTCTCGTTCATTCTCTCCTTGTTCTCTCGTTCATTCTCTCCTTGTTCTCTCGTTCATTCTCTCCTTGTTCTCTCGTTCATTCTCTCCTCGTTCTCTCGTTCATTCTCTCCTTGTTCTCTCGTTCATTCTCTCCTTGTTCTCTCCTCGTTCTCTCGCTCATTCTCTCCTCGTTCTCTCGCTCATTCTCTCCTCGTTCTCTCGCTCATTCTCTCCTCGTTCTCTCGCTCATTCTCTCCTCGTTCTCTCGCTCATTCTCTCCTCGTTCTCTCGCTCATTCTCTCCTCGTTCTCTCGCTCATTCTCTCCTCGTTCTCTCGCTCATTCTCTCCTCGTTCTCCTCGTTTATTCTCTCCTCGTTCTCCTCGTTCATTCTCTCCTCGTTCTCTCCTTGTTCTCTCGCTCATTCTCTCGTTCTATTGCGGAAGGACTCTAGAGAAGGAACAGCAACATCCTAAATAGACTCTCTTCAACATATTTTTTTTTTTCTATTTTCAAGGGGAGTGAACGGGACCCCTGATCTCACTTGGTCCCTAAGCCTCTCCTGCCTCACGGGAGATAATTCGGGCTCCTCTACATAGATTAGCACCTGGCCCTAGCTAGGTGTATACCTTACAGATACTTATAATTTTTGGTGGCAGCGGCGGGAGGTTTGCTGTCCTACTAGTGTCCTTCTCGCAATTACGTCCAGCATAATTAGTTGCTTCCTGCTAGGTTATGTCAACCATGTCTGTAGCCTCTTAAGAGGACTTTGGAGAGCCATGTAGTATTGATCAATGTATATTTGTAGTATTCAAGAGCGGTACCAATCTCTTTCAGCATAATCATCTCTTGCAGAGATAGATGTACATGTACTAATAACCGCTCGCCCAGCTAATGGTTTATGGCTCTCGATAGGTTTAGGGATACTTTCCTGATTTCCATGTAAATGTGATAACTTTGTTCCAGCAGTGTGTATAATCTTCCAAAGTGCATAGTGATTATGTTTAGTTCTTGGTGTATCGTTGAGTAATATACTCTACGGTGACTATTTAATGTAAATATCCCGTGGTGACTTAAGTGTAAAGGCCTAAATGTTTTGATCTATTGTTATGTTCTGATTTTGTTTGTTTTGTGGTGCCTAGTGTTTAGTGACTCCCCAACCCCTGTGTTCAGTGATACTGGTGTTTTGTGGTCCAAAGTGTTTAGTGACTCCCCAACCCCTGTATTCGGTGATACTGGTGTTTTGTGGTCCATTGTGTTCAGTGACTCCCCAACCCCTGTGTTCAGTGATACTGGTGTTTTGTGGTCCATTGTGTTCAGTGACTCCCCAACCCCTGTGTTCAGTGATACTGGTGTTTTGTGGTCCATAGTGTTCAGTAACTCATCAACCCCCTGTGTTAAGTGTTGTGAGTGTCCTAGCAGTGATCTAGACAATGCCTGGAAAACCCGAAAGAGTGACCCGCAGTAAGCATGCAGGGACGTTGAGCCAGCCCAGTTCCCGTGCTCCCTCACCTGTGCCCAGTACTTCGGTTGAACAGATGCCGGTCATTGTCCCCTGTTCAAACCCCGAAGTAAGACAAGCAGTACGAGCCATGGAGGGCGAGATGACTCTCTTCTCGGAGATCCTCGACAAAATTGGAGCTTTATCCGCTGACATACAAGAAATCAAGTCGCAGACACAAGATTTCAGCGAGCGACTGGCCCGGCAAGAAGCAACACATCAACAAGGGGTGGAAACGGCATCAACTACCCACTCTAGCCCTCAGAGAGCTCTGCCCACTCCTACCCCTGAGCGAGCGCAAGACAGCAGCAGAGATGAGCAGATCGCAACGCTACGACGACTGTTAAAGGAAAAGGAAAGAGAATTAGAAGAGGAAAAGCGGAAAAGTCGGCCGAGAGATGCTGTCCAGATGTATGGCCGCAATGATGCAACCTGTGATCTTCCTCGGCCCCTTCCCCGTAGCCGACCATCTACACCAGAACCTCCAGTCCAGCCTGCACATTACCCCAACAATCTAAATGTGCCTGAATTCAGCCACGCGCCTTCATATGGGAGACCCGCCTCATCTCAAGGGCCGTCCCAAACTGTCTCCTATGTCCTTGCAAGGGAGACTGTTCCTCACTTTAAGGGGGACACTTCAGCTTCACTGCCTCTTAAGAGAAATCAAGAGATTGAGGGCTGGATTCGCTCGATCGAAAATCTTGTGAAGCCTCCAACGAGCGAATCTTTTATTCAAGCAGCACGAGCAAGTTGCCGCGGCCCTGCTGATCTTATCATCAACTCGCCACTCTTTGATTTCATACGTGACTGGGACACATTTAAGGCAGCTCTACGCTCCAAGTTCCGAGGAACCTATACTGCAGCAGACTTTTACAAAGTCCTGTATGAGAACCGTATGGCTGCAGGACAGGCTCCCTTTGATTTTTACCAGCAACTCGAGGGATCTGTCTACCAGGGTTACCGGGACCATAAGGAAGCTATAGGTGATCCCTCAGAGCTTATTAGACGTGTGTTTCTGACTGGGATCCCGCCCTGGCTAAGGGATTTCCTAGCCCTGAAGGAAGATAGCCCGACATCACAGCTTGCTGAGACCGCCCAAAGGATTTGGAATTCCCGGAACGGCATACGGCACAGGGAGTCTACCAGCCGTCACCAGTCTCCAAATGACTTCCCTGGAGATGACAGTGTGGGTCGGCACAATTACCCACCTCGTCCACCTCGAACCCGAGATGCTTATGCATACGCTGTGGCTGCCGAACAAGATGAAGTTGCGTCTCCATACCCTGCTCCTTCCCGGTGGTGCGAGTATCATCGCAGTTCGTACCACAACACTTCAGAATGCCGTGCCACTGCATCAGGCATTAGACCACCACCAAGAAGCCTAACCTGCTTTCGTTGCCAGAGGACCGGCCATCTTGCCAGGGAGTGTCCCTTTCCGACCGGCCAGGATGGCAGAGCTCCAAGCCCCTCTGGCAGTCTCACAGCAGGGAGCCGTTACTACCACCAGTACACAGACGGAACTCCACGAACCAGTGATCAGTGTGGTGAACGCAGCAGGTCCCACAGGACGACCTCTCGTGGGACTCAATGTTAATGGCAGGACCACAATCTGCTTCATTGACACGGGTTCCGAGGCCACCCTTATCAAGTCTTCAGCTGCCATCCTAACTGATGCATGCCGGAAACTTCGAAGCAGAAGCTCTTCAAAGATCCTCAGAGGGGTGACAGGCCAGCCACTGCATGTTACCTCAGAATGGACACTTGCTTTTAACCTAGATGATAACCTCACTGTACCTCATCAAGCTGCTGAAGTCGACACTACCTTCCCAGGTGACATTCTTGTCGGAATGGATCTCCTTCGGAGGCTGAACTTCACCCTGTCCCACAGCACAATCACAAACAATGCAGTTCTCACACTGGAAGGACGGGAGTTTTCAGTTGTCTACACTGATCACAAAACACTCGGAATCTGTCCGGTCACCCGCAACAAGACTCTGCCAACAACACGGAAGGTTGCCAGAACCAGTGATGCTGCCATGGGCCAGATCCAGAAACCTCAAGATGCCGCTGCAGTGCACCTCGTCCAGCGAGTGGAGATCCCACCTCACTCAGGCTGTTTCCTGAGTGGCCGTGTAGCACGTATGGGTCCAACAGATGGGGACGTCCTTTTAACTCCAGGAGTGTCGGAGGCCCTCACGATTCCGCACTCTGTCACCACAGTCAAAGAACGCCACTGCCACGTGTGGGCCGTGAATCCCTCGTCTCGGCCACTCATCCTCCACAATGGGACTCGCTTAGGCACAGTGGAGCCTGTAGACACTGTGTACTCCACTCACTCTTCGGAATCACAGCCTCAACCTCCACCTCAAGAACCAGTCGCCAGGACTAGCAACAATCCTGTCGAGGAGGGTTCTTGGGAGGATGATGTACCAGAAGAATATGAGTGGGAAGAGGACGAGTTCGACAACTTCTATGGAGTCCAGGACTTTGGATATGAAGATGACCTAGATGTTTGTGATGCTGAATTGCCACCGTCTCTAGCAATAGCTGCAATTGAGGCTGTAGAGTCATTAGCATCTAAGGCCGAGGGAACCAGGAATGAAGACCTTGCCCCAGACCTCAGCCACTTAGGAGACGCCCAACGCCTAGAACTCACACAGGTACTCAGCCGTTACCAGGAGCTCTTTGATGGTGATGAAGAAACTGTGGGGTTAGTCCCTGGCATCAAGCACAGCATCGATACCGGTGATGCCAAACCCGTCTGCAACCGACAGTGGAGGCTACCACATGCCACTCGTCAAACCATCAAGGAGCAATGTGACTCTATGCTCCGGGCAGGTGTCATAGAGCCTTCTACCTCACCCTGGTTAAGTCCAGTAGTTCTCGTGAAGAAAAAGGGGGGGACACTGCGTTTTTGTGTGGACTACCGTGGACTCAATGCTGTCACCAAACGTGATACCTACCCGCTGCCGCACATAAGTGAAATGATAGATGAGCTGGGGACCATGAACATCTTCACTACCCTGGATGCAAGGGCAGCCTACTGGAGTGTAGAAGTGGAGGAGTTGGACAGGCCAAAGACAGCATTCTCCGATGGCTATCGGCTCTTCCATTTTCGAAGGCTCCCCTTTGGTCTGTCAACTGCACCGACAACATTCCAACGCACAATGAATCTTGTCCTGTCTTCTGTGCTGGGCCGTCATACGCTTGCCTACCTTGACGATGTGATCGTCTACAGCAGAACCTTCTCGCAGCATCTCAGTGATCTGGACGAGACGTTACAACTCCTTTCCATGGCCGGTCTCAAGCTGAACGTCCAGAAATGCCAGTTTGCAGCTACCACCATCGACTTCTTGGGCTTTACGATTTCCCCAGAAGGTGTTTCACCCAATCAAGAGAAGGTATTGGCTATATCGAAAACCCCATCACCCCGTACTGTGAGAGAAGTTCGTCGCTTCTTGGGTGCCACTGGCTTCTTCAGGAAACACATCCCTGGGTATGCTACCATCGCCTCTCCTTTGCATCTCCTGCTGAAGAAGGGACGAGCATGGACCTGGGGCCATGAACAAGAAGCCGCCTTTACTGCACTGAAGGAAAAGCTTGTATCAGCGCCTGTCCTCCGGCAGCCCGATTTTACCAAAGAATTTGAGCTTCATACAGACGCATCCAACATCGCTTTGGGCGCCTGTTTGATCCAGAGGGATGATCTGCAATCGCCGCATGCTGTTGCATACTACAGCAGAAAGCTCCGTGATGCTGAAACCCGCTACCCTATCATCGACCTGGAGGCTTTGGCAGTTGTGGAAGGTGTTCGAGTGTTCGACTCGTATCTGTATGGGCGGCATTTTACAGTCTACACCGACCACCGACCGTTAGTGTACGTCTTCACCAGAAAAACCAAGTCTCCTAGAATGACTCGCTTCGCACATGACCTCTCCTTTTATGACTTCAGCATTCGTTATAAGGAAGGGCCTGCCAATTATGTTCCTGATTTGCTGTCCCGCCAAGTTGCGAAGTTAACCATCACTGAGCTCTCCCCTGACAAGCTAGCGGATCAACAAGCGGCCGACCCACAGCTTGCTGACATCCGGCGATACCTTAGGGATGGAACTCTCCCAAAGAAGAAGCTGCCCCTTCCACTGAGTGACTTCGAATTGAAAGATGGAGTGCTCTATCGTCTGAGACACTTGCCAGACCGGATTTGCTACCAGTTGGTGGTGCCTGAGAGCCTCAGGAACTCTGCATTGAAAGCGTCGCATCTGCCCCCACTGGCCTCACATCCAGGAGTACATCGGACGTTCCAGAATGCCCGATCAATGTTTTACTGGCCTAACATGCTAAGAGATGCTCGTCAGTATGTTGGCAGTTGTGTGATATGTCAGCAGTCTCGAGGCAACATGCAGAAGGCCCCCATGGCAGATACACCACTAGCCCAGTTTCCCCTGGAGAGGGTCTCCATGGATATAATGGACTTTGGGCCCAATGTTACAGTTCGTTGGGCTCTTTCGATATTAGACCAACATTCCCGCTACTTGCAAATCGTCCCACTTCGAAGAGCCACTGCAGCAGCTGTACACAGAGCATTCCTGGACCACTGGGTCACCATTTTCGGCCCACCCAGAGTTATTCAGAGTGATAATGGAGTCCAGTTTACCAGTAACCTGTTTCGTGAACTCACCCAACTAATGCACGCTAGCAATCACTACACAATTCGCTATCATCCACAAGCGAATGGCATGGTGGAGCGCACAAACCGTGTTGTAAAGTCTGCACTCACTGCTCTTGTGAACAACCGTCCAAGAGTCTGGCACCAGTTTGTTCCTGAGCTACGCCTGCAAATCAACTCGGCCATCCACCGTACTACTGGTGAGCAGCCTCTCTACCTGCTTACCGGCAGGCATGCCAACTTTCCCATCGGCCTCACCAATGAAGCTGTCTTCGATGAAAACGCCAAGCTCCAGGAGCGCCTTCAGGAAGCCCGTCGTGCAGCTGTAGAAGCCTCTAAGGAAGCGCGCCGAATCTACGGGAGGTATTATGACCGTGGCAAAAGGGTGGAGTTCCAGCCTACCGAAGGTGCCCTTGTGTGGTACTATGAGCACCGTCATCGTATGGGAGGTCTTCCTCCTCTCACAGGGAAATGGCGCGGCCCTGCACGCATTATGAAACGCCTAGGACCGGTGTCCTTTGAGATCCAAGACGTCACCACCGAAGTCCAGATGAAGGCTCATCTTAATCACTTGAAGGCTTACCATGCACCAGCCGAGCTTTCATATGCTGCTGACGACGAGGTCGAAGATGACGAGGAGGTCGAGGATAGTGACGATGCTGCTGCTGCTGAGGCCCCTAACCCAGATGACCCCTGGGTTGCCATGCTGACGTCCATGGTATTGGAAGCAGAGGCCTGTGGCATCGTTCGAGGAGCTGCAGATACTGGGGCTGATCTCCTCTGAGTTTGTTGTCGTAATGTATTTTGTCTGTTTTTTTGTTGTTGCCTTCTGCTTGTGGACACGTCTGGCTGTCCACGTTTTATGTTGTAAAGGCAAGTAACGGGGCTCAGGCCAATCTTTGATTTTGTTTCAGGCTGTCTCCGCTGACCACTCCGACCCAAGGCATGGGAGGATTGTGGAGTGTATTAATTACCGAGAGGGC
>NC_091583.1:2421317-2426317 GCF_042767895.1 Penaeus vannamei | reverse complement strand
AATCTGTTTGTGAAGCCTCCGAATTTGTTGCTGCTTGTTATGGATTCCGGCTGAAGAGAACATGATATCACTTTGACATGTGGTTAGTATAGTAAAATGTCGTAAAAGAAGCTAAACTCAACACCGGCTCTGAGAGTTCTTCCACCGACGAAGCAATTGAAAAAACACCTAACAAAACAAAACGTCACAAGAAGCTATCCGGAATATGCTCTCTATCCACTAGATTTACGCCCAGCTGATTGTGGGTAAACATATGCTGCGATAAATCAGTAGCCATACCACCTGGCATGTCTTTTGCTCCAATAGACGTGTTGATGCTCTCCCTCACAACCTCGCTCAACATCCCTGTGTAACCATGGTTCTGCTCATTTGTCATGTCCAATTGGTTTGTGTTGTGTGTGGTGATAAGAGTAGAAACCAGAGAACTATTTGATAGATAATGATTATCAAAAGGATTTCGAGGAAGCTGTTTCCAATATTTTGTGCTACATGAAATTGCAGTTTACTCTCCACTGTATTTTGGCCTTTAGAAGGAAAAAATATATTATTTGAGGGTATTTTTGTGTAATAAATCTGGTATTACGGCAGTGACCAATACAGAAAAAAATTCATATAAAGGAAAATGCATAAAGTAACATATTTTTTCCAGAAAGTCTAAGTACATATTTGATGTCAATACATTAATAAAAGATCCATATGTATTGCCGGTATTGCTTATTCAAGGGTAATCTAGTAAAATATCACAGGAACTGTATGAAATATGTTTCAGACGTGAGATTGTGCAGTGATAATAATGACTATTAAATGTGCTGATTGTATCCATTATAACGGCTTGAGTGCTTGTTTGCAGTAATTCTGAATTCAAGTCCCCCATTATATAGCTTTATGAATTGTTATTTCCAAGAGTACTGTTAAAGTCAATTTAGATTCATAAAATTAGACTTGGGACGTTTGTAGACGACCCTTCCTATAGTGTGTTTGTGGCCGATATATGAAGCTGTCTCAACAAACAAAGTTTCAGTGTGTTCAGTATTGACTTTTAGGTTACGCATGATTTTAATTTTGGCTCTATCGTCTATATGAAGGCTTCATCCTCCATTAAACCTAGATTAATTATTTGTAATTAAATAGTAATTCGGTATATGGAACATAGATTGAATATCATTAGGTAACTTTGTTTCGCAAAAGCCATTAGGATTAAATCTCTCTAAAACACCTGTAGTTCCTCAATAAAACAATCTAATTCTCGGGGCATGTTGTTGATATTAAAAAAATGTTAGTTTAAGACCGGAATTTTGGTAATTTTCGGATAGAGTTTTGGAGCAGCTCGAGGCATTTGTTTACTTACATGATGTGGAGAGAGAAAGAGAGTACTACTACTACTACTACTAAAAGTTATGATAGTAATGATAATGATAATGAAAATACTAAAAATGGTAATTGTAATGATGATTGTAATAATTACAGGAATGATGATAATGATAATATTAACAATAATAATGACAATGGTAATAATAACAGTAAAATGATAATGATAATAACAACAACAATAATGGTAGTAGTAGTAATAATAATAATAATGGTAATACTCATTACTTTTATTATTACTATCACCATAACTGTTGCTAAAATCATAATACTTTACACACTAGTACATTATATATATTATACCTATCTATCATATATTTTTTTTATCTCAATAATCAAAATAAACGCTATAGTCATTATCAGTAGCTAAAAAAGGGGGTGGGAAGAGAAAGAAGAAAAGAAAACAAGAAAGAAAGAGAAACAGAACAGCCAACAGAACAGTCATTATCAGTAAAAAAAGGGGTGGGGGGAGAGAAAGAAGAATAGAAAACAAGAAAGAAAGAGAAACAGAACAGCCAACAGAACAGTGATTATCAGTAAAAAAAGGGGTGGGGGGAGAGAAAGAAGAAAAAAGAAAACAAGAAAGAAAGAGAAACAGAACAGCCAACAGAACAGTCATTATCAGTAAAAAAATGAGGGGGGGGGGAGAAAGAAGAAAAGAAAACAAGAAAGAGAAACAGAATAGCCAACAGAACAGTCATTATCAGTAAAAAAAATGGGGGGGGGGGAGAAAGAAGAATAGAAAACAAGAAAGAAAGAGAAACAGAGCAACCAACAGAACAGTCATTATCAGTAAAAAAATGGGGGGGGGGGGGAGAAAGAAGAATAGAAAACAAGAAAGAAAGAGAAACAGAGCAACCAACAGAACAGTCATTATCAGTAAAAAAATGGGGGGGGGGGGGAGAGAAAGAAGAAAAGAAAACAAGAAAGAAAGAGAAACAGAACAGTCATTATCAGTAAAAAAAAAAAGGGGGTGGGGGGAGAAAGAAGAAAAAAGAAAACAAGAAAGAGAAACAGAACAGCCAACAGAACAGTCATTATCAGTAAAAAAAAATGGGGGGGGGGAGAGAAAGAAGAAAAGAAAACAAGAAAGAAAGAGAAACAGAACAGCCAACAGAACAATCATTATCAGTAAAAAAAAAATGGGGGGGGGGGAGAAAGAAGAAAAGAAATCAAGAAAGAAAGAGAAACAGAACAGCCAACAGAACAGTCATTATCAGTAAAAAAAAAAAAAAAAAAAAAAAAAAAATGGGGGGGTGAGAAAGAAGAAAAGAAAACAAGAAAGAAAGAGAAACCGAACAGTCATTATCAGTAAAAAAAATCGGGGGGGGGGGGGAAAGAAGAAAAGAAAACAAGAAACTAAGAAACAGAACAGCCAAAAAAAAAAAAAAAAAAAAAAAAAAAAAAAAAAAATAGGGGGGGCGCCTCTCCTCGCGAGCGCCCGAACACCGGTCATTAGGCCCGCCACCTGAATCACGGATTGGCCGCAGATCAGCGGTAAACAGCCGTGGCCTCCAGCGCCTTCCCGGCCGCTAATTGAGAAGCCCTTTGGCCAGCCCCGTCCTTTGGGAATCCTACGGGAGCTGGTACTGCCCCGTCAGCTCCGGGGAAGGTTAATGGATTTTCTATGACGTGTGTTTTTATGTATTTCTTCTGTCTGTCTGTTTGTCTTCCTTTCTGTCTATTTGTCTGTTTATCTATCTTTCTGTTCGTCTGTCTGTCTGTTTATCTCCCTTTCTGTTAATTTGTCTGTTCATTTATCTTTCTGTTCGTCTGTCTGCCTGTTTGTCTTCCTTTCTGTCAATTTGTCTGTTCATCTATCTTTCTGTTCGTCTGTCTGTCTGTTTGTCTTCCTTTCTGTCAGTTTGTCTGTTCATCTATCTTTCTGTTCGTCTGTCTGCATGTGTGTGTGTGTGGTTTTTATATGTGTGTGTTTTCTTCTGATTGCTGTCTGTCGATCTGTCTGTCTGTCTATTCGGAAGATGGTTTAATATAGAGCAGAGGAGCTGGATAGATGTCTGTGATTTAAAGGCTAAATTCATGTAAGGACCAGAGACTGCACACGTAAATTTAAAAAGAAAAAAATAAATATATGTGTACACACACACACACTTACTTACTCACTCACACACACACACACACACACACACACACACACTGACTTACTCACTCACACACACACACACACACACACACACACACACTGATTTACTCACTCACATACACACACACTCACTGACACACACACACACACTCACTGACACACGCACACACACTGACTGACTTACTCACTCACTCACACACACACACACACACACTGACTGACTTACTCACTCACACACACACACACACAGTGACTTACTCACTCACATACACATACACACTCATACACACACACTCACTGATACACACACACACACACACACACACACACACACACACACTGACTGACTTAGTCACTCACACACACACACACACACACACTGACTGACTTACTCACTCACTCACTCACACACACACACACACACACACACACACACGCACACACACACACACACACACACGAAAGTCGTTCCAAAAGTAATGCCTCTCACTTTTTCACTCCGCCCTAAGAGATCCAAGAAAATTGCTCATGACATTGTTATGATGATTGCACATTTGCACTCATAACCGGGAAATTTTAACTCTCTATTGCAGATATTGATGGCGTGACAGTCTAAGAAAGCAGCTCCTGTCACGGACGTGTGTCAGAAGCATTGAATTCATATATGCAGGAGACCAACCGACATTTACCGGCGCCTGGTCCGGCCGCCCTTGCACAGCCACCATGTAAATATATATCTATATATATGTTTATATGTATACATGCATATATATATATATATATATATATATATATATATATATATATATATATATATATATATATATGCACACACACACACACACACACACACACACACACACACACACACACACACACACACACACACACACACACACACACACACATACACACACACACATATATATAATGTGCGTGTGTTTATACATATACATATATACACATATATATGCACACACACACGGACGCACGCCCTGACGTACGCACACACGCACACACATATGCATGTATATGATAATAGTGATGATTGTAATGATTTGAATAATAATATTCATAACCGCGATAATGATAATGATGATAAAAATAATGGTAATGACAAGGAAAATAATGATGTCAACGAATTATTAATAAGCTAAAAGTAATAGTGGAACGATAGTAATAATAATTACTGCAATAAAAATGAAGTTGATAATAATAGTAATAATAATAATAACAGTGATGACATTGTTGATAATGACAGTAAAAATCATAATCATAAAGGTAACAGGTACAATAACGATAAAACAATTATTATAACCGTGGTATGGATATTATTATTATTATTATTATTATTATTGCCATTATTATTATTATTATTATTATAATTATCATCATTATTATCAATAGTAATGGGAATAATGACGATGCTAATGATAATATTAATGATGATTATACTACTACTACTAGTACTATCACTAATGGTAATAATAAACAACGATGGTAATAACAATAAGGGTTATATTGATAA
>NC_091583.1:2388817-2391317 GCF_042767895.1 Penaeus vannamei | reverse complement strand
TGAGCCGTAGTCACTCCCCCATGTGTCGAGTGCCAATCCAATACCCATTATCCACACAGCCGCCTTTTGTCTGGTCGTCCCACCCACTTCCAGCCTGCACTTGGTTTCGCCCCCGCCCGCCGCCCGCGTGACAGACCCTCCTCCTCCCCCCCCCTCCCACTTTTGACCCCTCCCGCCCTCCCACACGAATCATTCCCCTCTCCTGACGCCACGTGCTTCCCCCTCGAGCCCCCACCTACATCGAGTCCCCCTCTCCTCCCTTTGTTAGTTGGCGCTTTCATGTGTCTATTTATTCATCGGATTACTTATTTTCCAGACAAATCCCCCAACCACTGTGCCGTGTTTATGCTCCGTGACTGAAAGGCCCAATTGCACCTTGCAGTTTGTATGAGCTGTTTCAAGTTCACTTACCCCTCATTTTGAGTCCACGCTCCATCATATTTGTTGCCAGTTTGTGTAACGAGGCACCCGACTCTCCATCCATTTCTCCGATTATTATGTTTTCAAATAATTGGCGTTCATTTTCCTCCCACACGCCCGTCAGCTGGTCACCTTCATGGAAGCCCCTTTTCCAACTCCTCCGTAGGCAACAGTCCACTCTTAGCAGCAATGTTAATCACTCTCATCCGTCTATCAACACTTCTAACACTTGATCACTTCTAATTGATTATAACACTTCTAACACTTGATCACTTCTAATTGATTCTAACACTTCTAACACTTCTAACACTTCTAACACTTGATCAACACTTCTAACCTGCGTATCATCTGTACCTTGAGTAATGGAACTACTACTGTATCATCCATCTAATGTTATGATTTATTTTAGTAGATTGTATGTTATGAAAATGCTCTCCCGATTCATTTGCTTTCGTTACTTTGCAGATATGTAATTTTCATTTGTGGTGAAATGGCCTTTTGAAAAATAACAATTCTCATTAAATTAGACATAGCAATCGTTTTTAATATCCAAAAAACTTTACAAACGAGAGTCAGCAATAACGATTTTACTGCAAAAGCTTCCTGAGCTTCTCTAGCTGAAACCACAGGTTAAAGCCCTCTAGTTTGTATAATGGAGATAATGCCACACCATTTGACCACCCGAGGGCAGGGTCACCACCTCCCGCCCGCCACTCGTTCCCCCAAAATGACGTCTCGGTCTTGACGTCAATTTCTATCTTTATTCCTGATCTCCGGTTGGCTCTCCCATTCTTCTCAACTACTGCGTCTAATGTGTGTGCAATTATCACTCGACCCTCAGCCCTCCACGCACTCCCTTCCGCGGCCCCTCCCATTATCCTTCCCTCTCTCAGCCCCTCCCATTATCCTTCCCTGTCTCAGCCCCTCCCATTATCCTTCCCTCTCTCAGCCCCTCCCATTATCCTTCCCTCTCTCAGCCCCTCCCATTATCCTTCCCTCTCTCAGCCCCTCCCATTATCCTTCCCTCTCTCAGTCCCCTCCCATTATCCTTCCCTCTCTCAGCCCCTCCCATTATCCTTCCCTCTCTCTCAGCCCCTCCCATTATCCTTCCCTCTCTCGGCCCCCTCCCATCATCCTTCCCTCTCTCAGCCCCTCCCATTATCCTTCCCTCTCTCGGCCCCTCCCATTATCCTTCCCTCTCTCAGCCCCCTCCCATTATCCTTCCCTCTCTCAGCCCCTCCCATTATCCTTCCCTCTCTCAGCCCCTCCCATTATCCTTCCCTCTCTCAGCCCCTCCCATTATCCTTCCCTCTCTCAGCCCCTCCCATTATCCTTCCCTCTCTCAGCCCGTCCCATTATCCTTCCCTATCTCAGCCCCTCCCATTATCCTTCCCTCTCGCAGCCCCTCCCATTATCCTTCCCTCTCTCAGCCCCTCCCATTATCCTTCCCTCTCTCAGCCCCCTCCTAATGCGCCCTGCCCTGCCCTGCCTGCTATTGCCTCCGTCTCGCGGATCGAGGGTCTAGGTTCTTTATTCCTTCTTTATTTCATTCTTTATTCCCCATTTCGTCTGCTATTCGTTTGATCACCTCTTCCCTGCTTATTGCGACGCCCATGAGATAGATCCATTGACACGTATGTAGACGAAGTATAAAAAAGAACGAAATAATCTAGAAGGCAAAATGTTTAACCAACTTTATTATTGTCATTTTTTTTTTTTTTCATTATTCATACCTTCTTCCTGTTGCGTCCTGTCACATACACCCTTTCCGTGCTATTATTCCCGATCCTTGGCTATTTGTTCCCCTCTCGTTCGTCGCTCCTTCTTTGGTGTTGAATTTGGGTGATTGGGACTTGCAGGTAGGAAAAGGAAGCGAGAGTTGCGAAAGGAAAGGAAAGTGGAAACGATGGAAGGAAGCGGGGAAAGTAAAAGAGAATGTTGGTAAGAAAGTAATAATGAGAAGAAGCAGAAGACATGGCGAATAAGAAAGTAGACGAGAAATATGAAGAACAAGAAGAAGAAAAGGTGACGAAGACGAGGACGAAAAAAGAAGAGGATGAAGAAAAAAAGGAAGAAGAAG
>NC_091583.1:2331317-2333817 GCF_042767895.1 Penaeus vannamei | reverse complement strand
TAGGGGTGACGACAGGAAAGAGGGATCCTGAATATACGAAGGGGGCGCGGAAGGCAAGAGCCAGGGACAACACGAAGGAAGGTGAGCGTAAAAGGCGTGGACATATTCATGAGGATTTATGTCGGGTGCAATGCAGAGAAATAAAGAGGACATTGATATACGTGAGGCTTCCCGGGCGCTCTGAGTGCAGTGGAAGGGGGAGGGGGGGGGGGGTGAGGGCAAATAGAGGCGACAAACAGGGGCGCGGGTGCCGAAGGATTAATGGGAAGACTAGGTCCACTGAGGAAGGAGGGAGGGAAGGGAGGGAGGGAAGGGAGGGACAGATGGGTTAATGGATACGATGGCCGAGAGAGAGAGAAAAAAAAAATGAAAATTACCTGCGCGAAGAGATGCTCCCTCTTGCAAATACTTATATTTCATTATTTTGGCTGTTTCATTTAATTGTCTAATTATTTTCTTTATTTATTTATATCTCTATTTATCTATCCGCATCTTTCGTTTCTTGAAACAGAAGAAGAAAAAAAAGTTTAGCAAGACAAACCGTTTTTTTTTTTTTTTTTTTTTTTTTTTTACGAAAGTTAAGGAGCATCGTCATCCAGTTTCCCCCCAAAAAAGATATTGATTACGGCCCTTGCATCCCGGCAGCGACACAGACCACACGGCCCCTTTGCCTTCCTTTGGCTCTTCCTCGGAGTCTCGGCGAATCCTTTCAGGCACCAGTCCTTCATGGCAAGAAATGCACATTGGCTGAAAGACGTAATGGGTTCTTTGGGCTACGTCTTCCTGAAGGAATTAATTAGCCCTGATCAATACCTTCAGTGGCTCTGAGTTGGAGCATGTTTAATCATAAGCCAGGGATGAAAAGGGGCTTCGACTATATCTCTATTACTGTCCACGGCAACAAACCAAACCAAACACGAGGTGCAATGATTCAGATATTAGTAGTTTGTTGAAAGGCGGTCTGTTGCTCTGGATATTTTCCGATGCAGTGCCGCAGACAGCGCAGAGATCCATCACCAAAGCAAGACTATCATCTACACAGACAGACTTACAAGCGGAGTGATGTATACAGTTATTAGGAACGGATACCGTTATGTTTTATGGATCCGTAGCTTCGCTCACTGTACACCAAAAGAAAATAATAATTCCTTATTATATTGACATATCCTCGTGAGTTGTATTAGTGTATTTGTTAATATTGCTATTATTGCTCTTACGACGGCATCGTGATACTCGTTCTTCATTTGAAACTACTGATTTTAATGGACGTAGTAACGTGCAACTTCTTTTCCTTTCTATTCATACCGTATCGCTAATTATCCTCTCAACGTTATTGAATTCAAGATCCCTCTGGAACAATAATACCTGAGGGTAATTACTAGGTATGATCATTATACACATGTTACATGAATTAAATGTCTCTTCATTTTTTCCCCCTCGGCCATGAGCTGCAGCTGCCCAGGCTGATTCACATTTACATTTGCTTTACACGTAGCTCCCGGCGGCGAGTCAGCGAGCCCCTGGCGGGACACATCGGAGCTGACACACACGACCTAAAGTTTGGTTCACGTTAACCTAATTTCCCGAAGTTCTCCAACTCCCCGGCCTCGCCTCCTCCGCCCACGCGCTCCTGGAGGCCATCAGTCCCGGCCAATTTCCAGGGCGGCCTCGCTGGAGGGCCCCGGGGACTGGCGATGAGGGGGCCACGCGGGGCAGGACGGAGGCGGAGGCCAGGGGACGCGGCTCAGAAGGGCGGCCTGCAGCTGCCAGGGGAGCACAGGTCTACAGCTGACGGGTCCTAAGCTGGCAATAGGTCCTAGAGGAACAGTAGGCCATCGTGTGATCAGTCCTGGAACCATAGATACTAGAATAGCAAGACTCCCTAGAAACAACTTTGGCCCTTGAACAAAGGACCTTGAAGAACAGCAAGTCCCAAACAACGTCTCAGAACAATAAATCCTAAAACAAGTCCTTTAAGATATGCAGAATAACAAAATGACCTTGGATAGGCGTAGGTCCGGCATGTCCCAGTGCACAGGTCATTGACTCTCTGTTTTTAAAAGGCCGATAGAGTTTAATTTACGCCGTACCTTTTATCACTGGAATTTTATTAATGGAAGTGCAAAGTCCCTATAGTAAGACAAATGATTAATGAATTATCTGTACAATAAAGGAAATGGATGCACGTTGCCATTCATCTGCTTACGAAAAAGTATTTATATACAAAATATGATATTCAGATAGTAAAAACTAGAATGGCATTCGTGCCTAAATTCTATACAATATATCCATCTCTCTCTCCCTCCCTCTCTCTTGTTCTCTCGTTCTCTCTCTCTCGCCCCCCCTCTCTCAATCTCTTGTTCTCTCTCTCTCGATCTTCCCCCACCACCACCTCTCTCTCTTTATATATGTATGTATATATATATATATATATATATATATATATATATATATATATATATATATATATATATATATATATATATATACATACACACCT
>NC_091583.1:2323817-2326317 GCF_042767895.1 Penaeus vannamei | reverse complement strand
AGAAATCAGAATTTCGAAAGTAGCTTCGAATCCTCGGTTTTTGTAGAGCACTTCTTCTTTTTTGTGCGTTGACTCTTAGGTGTATAAGAACTTGTTTTCAGTTCAGAGTTACTTGTTTTTGCAAAGCCAACAGCAAACGCTAAATTCTGAATGTTGACAAGGCAAGGAGCGTTAACCTGCAGGCAAACACCGCGAGCCGTGAGTGCGTGCGAGCTGAACCCAAGGCAAACCTCGAGCGGCGCGTCAAGTGTTTGTGCGCCGCGACGGCCCTGGAACTCCCGTCGGCGGTTAATGCTCGAACAGGAGGTCGAGTCGGGCCGCGTCGGGAGGAACCTCGACGCCCCGCCCCTCCGCCCGTTGTTTCCGCCGCTCCTGGGGGGGGGGGGGTTGGATTTCCATTTTTAGTTAATGGAGGAGATGCCGTTAATTATATTCCTTAATGATAAAGGAGGTTTCTACCAGCTGATATTTTAGTCCGAATATGCAACTAGGAAATACGTATTTCGTGCGTATTATATCCAGTGCTTAAAGGGAGATCAGTATTTAATGCGCTTTCATGAGGCGAAGTCTGTTCTATCTACATACTTGAATTACGTAGAAGAAATACAGTAAATTGAATTATTCCTGCAGCCTAGTACCACTAAAATACCGTCTTTTATGTATCTTATTTATTCTATTTTATCGTTTCAATAACCATTGTGAAGATAAAAAGATTTCAAAATATATTTTTTCTACAGTGACGCAGTGTCCAAAATCATTAAAGGATAAGTATAACTGCTAAATAAGTTAAGGAGAAAATAGAGATTTGGCAACTCAAAGGGTCTCACCCCACATGACTTTGTTTGATCCAGCTCCATCAAAGACGAAATAAAAATGAAGAAAGGTGAAATAGGAAAAAAACAATGTGAAAAACGGGTTCCCGAATTAAAACTGGCGCGGACTTTTAAGCAGCTTCCTTTTTGTGGAACAATTTCTGGATATTTTTAGACGCTTTACCTTTGATAATAAGAAACATTAAAACGCTACTCAGAAGTAGTGTTCCTATTACGGTAAAACAAAGAGCCGGTTGTCAGGTCACTTTCACCATTATAAAGGATAGGTTTAATCTTATGTCCTCTCCGGGAACGAAGCTTGTCATCCTTTATAAGGGGCATCACTTATGGCAGATTAAGGGACCAGGAAGACACGGGATTTAAATTTTGGTCTTTTTCGTGTAAGCTCCTCTGAGTAGCTTCGGGAGAATTAAAGGTCTGTTCCCTGCCAGCTCGAGAAGTAACTCTTAGCTACTGGTATTGTATAGCATTGTACTGTCTAGAATAGATTGCCACGGGATGCGTATGATATGTTAGAAACTAAACTGTTTTTTTATGCCTGTTACCCACGGATTCTGAAATGAGAACAGTCGTGTCGAGAATTTTCATTGACAAAAACCAACAAAATAATAGCTAGAGACATTAGGAAAATAGCCAGAATGGGAAACACTAGCATGTACTACACAGAGCCCCGTCTTCTGTAACCCTGCAATTCTAGCTTGGGTTTAGGTATTGATCAAAACAGAACTGGGTACAGTATTTATTTTCCGAATACAAAGGAAACCGTTAATTAAGGAATTCAGTTATGAATTGCTGTCCTTTTCAGATTTCACTCTGTTTAGACGGTCGAAGTGGATTGCTGGCGAAACACTGACACGCTTTCTAGGTGAGCGACTCAAAACAAGGCTGGCACTGTCGATCACATGTTTCCGCAGTTCTGCGATTAATGGAAGAAGTGTGGAGCTGGATAAACGCAGGTGGATATAGGGAATGACAATACTAAACTGTTTTAACCAACAAATTCTGTTTTATTGGTATTCCTGTCAAGTGAAAAAATATGAACGTTAGCATGTGTGTGCCTTGGTGTACCACGTTCAGAAATGATTTTAGCCTGAAGAGTTGTCTCGGGACAGCAGAAATTCCCGAAAACAATTTCCCTTGCTCTGCGGGCCGCTCTGAATAAATCAATTAGCCCAGAATAGCAGAGGCCTTTCATTCCTTTGCAATTTGTCAAGTGAGATAATCAGAACATTGCAGCAGTAGCGACTACTTGCAGCAATCAGTGCAAAAAAAAAGAGAAAAAGTTTCGCATCTCTCAGTAGTTGCAGTTGCAAGTCCGGCAGAAAGACTGAGACCTGAAATTCCTCGTTGCAGGAGCGGTGTGATGCTGAAGGTTTTGGTCGTCTTGGTGACCTGCCTCGTCGCCTCCACCGCCGCCCTGAAGCACTCGTGGCAGACTCCAGGCTGTCACAAAGTCGGTGAGTATTTCAGCATTTCAGCAAAGGTCGGGGACAAAACTGTGTGTGTAAGGGGCGATTAAAGAACCACTGGAAGCTTCGACTGGACATGTTTTGCATGCTTTTCTTTTCTTTTTTCTTTTAGACGAAAAGCACGTGCGCACAAAATCATTTTCTGTTGTTTCTTTTTCAGCATTTCGTTCTCTCTGTTTCACGAATTTAGGCATCCCT
>NC_091583.1:2308817-2311317 GCF_042767895.1 Penaeus vannamei | reverse complement strand
CGAGTGTGTCTGTGAGTTTATTATGGGTGCGAGTGTGTCTGGGAGTTTATTATGGGTGCGAGTGTGTCTGTGAGTTTATTATGGGTGCGAGTGTGTCTGTGAGTTTATTATGGGTGCGAGTGTGTCTGTGAGTTTATTATGGGTGCGAGTGTGTCTGGGAGTTTATTATGGGTGCGAGTGTGTCTGGGAGTTTATTATGGGTGCGAGTGTGTCTGTGAGTTTATTATGGGTGCGAGTGTGTCTGTGAGTTTATTATGGGTGCGAGTGTGTCTGTGAGTTTATTATGGGTGCGAGTGTGTCTGTGAGTTTATTATGGGTGCGAGTGTGTCTGTGAGTTTATTATGGGTGCGAGTGTGTCTGTGAGTTTATTATGGGTGCGAGTGTGTCTGTGAGTTTATTATGGGTGCGAGTGTGTCTGTGAGTTTATTATGGGTGCGAGTGTGTCTGTGAGTTTATTATGGGTGCGAGTGTGTCTGTGAGTTTATTATGGGTGCGAGTGTGTCTGTGAGTTTATTATGGGTGCGAGTGTGTCTGTGGGTTTATTATGGGTGCGAGTGTGTCTGTGAGTTTATTATGGGTGCGAGTGTGTCTGTGGGTTTATTTTAGGTGCGAGTGTGTCTGTGAGTTTATTATGGGTGCTAGTGTGTCTGTGAGTTTATTATGGGTGCGAGTGTGTCTGTGAGTTTATTATGGGTGCGAGTGTGTCTGTGAGTTTATTATGGGTGCGAGTGTGTCTGTGAGTTTATTATGGGTGCGAGTGTGTCTGTGAGTTTATTATGGGTGCGAGTGTGTCTGTGAGTTTATCATGGGTGCGAGTGTGTCTGTGAGTTTAATTTAGGTGCGAGTGTGTCTGTGAGCTTAATATGGGTGCGAGTGTGTCTGTGAGTTTATTATGGGTGCGAGTGTGTCTGTGAGTTTATTATGGGTGCGAGTGTGTCTGTGAGTTTATTATGGGTGCGAGTGTGTCTGTGAGTTTATTATGGGTGCGAGTGTGTCTGTGAGTTTATTATGGGTGCGAGTGTGTCTGTGAGTTTATTATGGGTGCGAGTGTGTCTGTGAGTTTATTATGGGTGCGAGTGTGTCTGTGGGTTTATTATGGGTGCGAGTGTGTCTGTGAGTTTATTATGGGTGCGAGTGTGTCTGAGTTTATTATGGGTGCGAGTGTGTCTGTGAGTTTATTATGAGTGCGAGTGTGTCTGTGAGTTTATTATGGGTGCGAGTGTGTCTGTGAGTTTATTATGGGTGCGAGTGTGTCTGTGAGTTTATTATGGGTGCGAGTGTGTCTGTGAGTTTATTATGGGTGCGAGTGTGTCTGTGAGTTTATTATGGGTGCGAGTGTGTCTGGGAGTTTATTATGGGTGCGAATGTGTCTGTGAGTTTATTATGGGTGCGAGTGTGTCTGTGAGTTTATTATGGGTGCGAGTGTGTCTGTGAGTTTATTATGGGTGCGAGTGTGTCTGTGAGTTTATTATGGGTGCGAGTGTGTCTGTGAGTTTATTATGGGTGCGAGTGTGTCTGTGAGTTTATTATGGGTGCGAGTGTGTCTGTGAGTTTATTATGGGTGCGTGTGTGTTTGTGGGTTTATTATGGGTGTGAGTGTGTCTGTGAGTTTATTATGGGTGCGAGTGTGTCTGGGAGTTTATTTTAGGTGCGAGTGTGTCTGTGAGTTTATTTTAGGTGCGAGTGTGTCTGTGAGTTTATTATGGGTGCGAGTGTGTCTGTGAGTTTATTATGGGTGCGAGTGTGTCTGTGAGTTTATTATGGGTGCGAGTGTGTCTGTGAGTTTATTATGGGTGCGAGTGTGTCTGTGAGTTTATTATGGGTGCGAGTGTGTCTGTGAGTTTATTATGGGTGCGAGTGTGTCTGTGAGTTTATTATGGGTGCGAGTGTGTCTGTGAGTTTATTATGGGTGCGAGTGTGTCTGTGAGTTTAATTTAGGTGCGAGTGTGTCTGTGAGTTTATTATGGGTGCGAGTGTGTCTGTGAGTTTATTATGGGTGCGAGTGTGTCTGTGAGTTTATTATGGGTGCGAGTGTGTCTGTGAGTTTATTTTGGGTGCGAGTGTGTCTGTGAGTTTATTATGGGTGCGAGTGTGTCTGGGAGTTTATTATGGGTGCGAGTGTGTCTGTGAGTTTATTATGGGTGCGAGTGTGTCTGTGAGTTTATTATGGGTGCGAGTGTGTCTGTGGGTTTATTATGGGTGCGAGTGTGTCTGTGAGTTTATTATGGGTGCGAGTGTGTCTGTGAGTTTATTTTAGGTGCGAGTGTGTCTGTGAGTTTATTATGGGTGCGAGTGTGTCTGTGAGTTTATTATGGGTGCGAGTGTGTCTGTGAGTTTATTATGGGTGCGAGTGTGTCTGTGAGTTTATTATGGGTGCGAGTGTGTCTGTGAGTTTATTATGGGTGCGAGTGTGTCTGTGAGTTTATTTTAGGTGCGAGTGTGTCTGTGAGTTTATTTTAGGTGCGAGTGTGTCTGTGAGTTTATTATGGGTGCGAGTGTG
>NC_091583.1:2301976-2308317 GCF_042767895.1 Penaeus vannamei | reverse complement strand
TCACAGTCCAGTGCCCAGCATAATGAGATAATAAGTAAAACGCTGTCTAGAGCAGAGATCGGACAAACAAACGTAAAAGCGGATCCCTCCCATACGTCTTCCAACACGCCTAAGACGGATCCCCTCGAAGCGACGACGTCCCACAAGAAGCAAACGAATTCGAGATACGATTCCAACCCAAGTGCCACCCGCCGACGACCAGGCAGACTGAAGGGACAGGTAAACACCCCTTGTCTGCTACCTGCCACTCCCTCATTACCTGCCGTCGCTCGAGAGATGGGATAATTAGGTGGCCACCTGCAGGTTTCCGTAGCCGCCTCCTCCGACACGTTGCCGGGGTTCTTTGCTTCCCCCTCGCTCCGATTGTCAAGCGGACCTCTCTGGCTCTGGTTCTCTCTGTCTGGCTCTGGCTCTCTCTGTCTGGCTCTGGCTCTCTCTGTCTGGCTCTGGCTCTCTCTGTCTGGCTCTGGCTCTCTCTGTCTGGCTCTGGCTCTCTCTGTCTGGCTCTCTCTGCCTGGCTCTGGCTCTCTCTGTCTGGCTCTGGCTCTCTCTGTCTGGCTCTGGCTCTCTCTGTCTGGCTCTGGCTCTCTCTGTCTGGCTCTGGCTCTCTCTGTCTGGCTCTGGCTCTCTCTGTCTGGCTCTGGCTCTCTCTGTCTGGCTCTGGCTCTCTCTGTCTGGCTCTGGCTCTCTCTGTCGGGCTCTGGCTCTCTCTTGTCTGGCTCTGGCTCTCTCTGTCTGGCTCTGGCTCTCTCTGTCTGGCTCTGGCTCTCTCTGTCTGGCTCTGGCTCTCTCTGTCTGGCTCTGGCTCTCTCTGTCTGGCTCTGGCTCTGGCTCTCTCTGTCTGGCTCTAGCTCTCTCTGTCTGGCTCTGGCTCTCTCTGTCTGGCTCTGGCTCTCTCTGTCTGGCTCTGGCTCTCTCTGTCTGGCTCTGGCTCTCTCTGTCTGGCTCTGGCTCTCTCTGTCTGGCTCTGGCTCTCTCTGTCTGGCTCTGGCTCTCTCTGTCTGGCTCTGGCTCTCTCTGTCTGGCTCTGGCTCTCTCTTGTCTGGCTCTGGCTCTCTCTGTCTGGCTCTGGCTCTCTCTGTCTGGCTCTGGCTCTCTCTGTCTGGCTCTGGCTCTGGCTCTCTCTGTCTGGCTCTAGCTCTCTCTGTCTGGTTCTGGCTCTGGCTCTCTCTGTCTTGCTCTGGCTCTCTCTGTCTGGCTCTGGCTCTCTCTGTCTGCTTGTTTCTCTCTCTCTCTCTGTGTTTTGTTTGTCTCTCTCTCTGTCTGTCTGTCTCTGTTTCTCTCTCTGCCTCCCTCCTCCCTCCTTCCCTTATCTTTTTGTCTGTCTATCTGTCTCTATCTCCCTCCCTCCCTCCCTCTCTCTCTCTTTTTCCTTCCTTCCTTCTCTTTCCTACCCGCTCTCCCTCTCTCTCTCTCTCTTTTTCCTTCCTTCCTTCTCTTTCCTACCCCCTCTCCCTCTCTCTCTCTCTTTTCTTCCTTCCTTCTCTTTCCTACCCGCTCTCCCTCTCTCTCTCTCTCTCTTTTTCCTTCCTTGCTTCTCTTTCCTACCCGCTCTCCTCTCTCTCTCTCTCTTTCTTCCTTCCTTCTCTTTCCTAGCCCCTCTCCCTCTCTCTTTTTGGTTCCTTCCTTCTCTTTCCTACCCGCTCTCCCTCTCTGTCTCTCTTTTCTTCCTTCCTTCTCTTTCCTACCCGCTCTCACTCTCTCTCTCTCTCTCTTTTTCCTTCCTTCCTTCTCTTTCCTACCCGCTCTTCCTCTCTCTCTCTCTCTTTTTCCTTCCTTCCTTCTCTTTCCTACCCGCTCTCCCTCTCTCTCTCTCTCTTTTCTTCCTTCCTTCCTTCTCTTTCCTACCCGCTCTCCCTCTCTCTCTCTCTCTCTGAGGGGAATAACGGCCACCCTTCCCGAACACTGGCCAATGGTGATAAGAAACACAAATAATTTCTTTACGCCTGTCTATGGGTGACTAATGGCACATTGCTGTCTACGATGTTATATTGTTATTTCGGTTTTCTATCTAGGTATCCGTTTCATACAGGCACACGCACACACACACACACACACACACACACACTCACACATACACGCACACACACATACAAGCACACAACACACTCACACACACACACACAAACACACACACTCACACACGCTCACACACACACACACACAAACACACATATAGACACACACACGCACACAAACACACACACACACTCACACACTCACACGCTCACACACAGTCACACACACACACACACGCACGCACTCACACACACACACACACACACACACACACTCACACACACATTTACACATAGGAAATGTAGCTTTTGCTGCATTCCTATGCACTGATTTTCTTTAGTTGCTCACAAAGTTCTGGTAAGGCTTTTCTGAACCCCCGATCAGTGCTGACATGCATTCGAGAAATTTTCATATATTATCAACTGCAGAATCTGTTGTCGCGATACAAAATGATAATTATGCGTTTGAACAGAGATCCGGTCTCCCTCTCTCAGTATGAGGAGTTAATTACTGGGTGTAGAAATGTCACCTTTAAATCAGCCCCAGTGGAGGGGAGGTGGGAGAGGGAGATGGAGGGCGGGGTGGGGGGTGGGGGGGCTTTATGCAGAGACAAGGCAAACGCGTGTGGATCATATGCTGAGGATCGGAGAGGTCAATCTGAGTGGTTCGTCGCTAATTAATTCACTGCGCGCTCTCTCATCATGAGGAATTTTTGGTTCTGTGTTTCTTTTTCTCTACAAAACACGTAGTACTTTTGAATGAACACTTATTTCGGAGTGAGGCTGAGCGATGAGCAACGCTATCACTTGAGGGTAAGTGCGTTTATTAAATATTTTGTTAATTTAGGTTTTGATCTCTAATATAAACATCCATATCTTCAAGTTAATGCGCCACAATCATGATATAAAGTGCATTAACGTGAATAAATAAATGTTAATGATATAAATAAAGGTTTAAACTTGGACTCGCATACCTTCACTTCGTCACATTCCTGTTCGTGTCTCATTTACCTTAGTCCTCCTCGCATTTTTTCTCCTCTTTGGGTTTTCAGGAAATCGCAGTTGACATGAGAAGCACAAAACTCCGATATCTGTATTCATGTCATTAGTTCAAGCACGGAATCTTCATATTAGTGCTTGCGTTTACTGATTGTGAAGAACTTTACCCAGCTTGGCTCTCCCGCTTCAGGAATATTAATGTGAATGTTATATTAAGTCCTGATTTTAATCTTTATTGCTCCTATTATCGTTCTCTTCGGGTCCTATTGATACTAAAGGCAAATAAGGATTAGATTTGCTTCCATGTACAGGTAATTACGGCATTTTAGAATCAAGGAAGGCGCATAACTTACCTATTGGTGTTGGGAATACACGTCTTTTTTCAAAATGTTTCAGGCAGAAGAAATGCTTGTAAGGAAGACATATTCATAGGGTTTACTCGAAATATTCATAAGAACAGCTCAGGTTTTTGATACGCGAAGATGCACACGTATTCCCATGCCTCCTTTCACCCGAGGAAATATCATGTGCATATAATTAGGTCTATTTAAGCAAAGGTTCTCGGTCGTTAGTGTGTATTTCATATCTTATCAACCAAATCGCCTCTAATCATATCCTGCACGATATTCCACGGCGGCGATGACTTGTGCTTCTCCTTGCAACAAAAGCACCTAATTTGCCTTCGTTTATATTTCTTTCGTGACAATCGTGAATCTATATTTGCTGAGTACTTGGGTAAAACATCTTTCAAAAGAGAGAGGATGATAAACGTCCATAAAAAAGCTGACACACACACACACAAAATAAAATATTTTTTTGTTTGAAAATAGGCTTCATCATTCAGCAGAAATTAGCTTTTGTTAATTCATAACACTCCTAGTGGGAGAGCTGAAACAAAAGGTGAACCTCGTGCGCCAACATGAAGGGTCACTTTTAAATATCCGCGGGACACGAGGTTAAACAGTGCAGTTGGATTCCGTCGCCAAAATATAAAAATGAAAAAAATCGTAATTCTCGGAAAGGACAAACCGAAACAGTCCTCTCAGAGAAATACGTTGAAAGGAACATGAACATTGGAACGGTTTTGTTCTTACCGGAGTGTTCCATCGCATGCCTTGCCCTGCGAAGAGGAAGAACAAATTCGACGGAGAGTTCCAAGGCAAAAGCGGTCACGCCATGTACCCTGTGACGTCACACTCTCCGCTTTCTTGTGACGTCACAGACGATCTTTCAAAGCCGATGTGCTGCTTAGATTTGTTTGTTTTTGTATTTGGTTTTGCATTCAATTATTCTCTCTCTCTTTGTTCATTTGCTCTCGAAATAACTATTTATTGGTTTGTGAATGTAGCAGGCGTGTTCCTATGATTTGTGCATTGTGATACGTACGTGGGTATAATTACACATTCATGGGCATGTGTAGATGATTATAAATTTTGCAAAACGTGTGTGTATATATGCACACGTGTACACATACACATAAATGTCTGCTTGCATGCATTGGATTGTTCTTATGGCGCTGTTAATTCAGAAACAGATCAAGGGCATTTAAATCCTCCTTTGATAATAGGAACACCCGTATTTCCAGACCCACTTGCGCGTCACGCTGAACAAAATCGACGGATTTATAAAGCCACAAAGCCGTTTCAGTGTGTAGTCGAAGCCAGAATGTTTGGGATTCTCCACCCGGCCGCGACAACCTGTCCCGTGGACGCTGAGAACAAACTGTAAATATGTACAAGTGAGGCATTCATGGTTGTCTGGTTCTTTAAAGTCCGAACGGGGAGCGGGGTGGAAGGGGAGAGGTGGAGGAGGAGGAGGAGGAGGAAATGGATGGGGAGGAGGGGGAGTGGTGATGGGTTGGGGAGGAGGAGGAGGAGGAGGAGAGGGAGGGGTGGTGGGATGGGGAGGAGATGTGCAGCCATAACGGCCCCGGGATGGCGTGTACAAATTCCAACCCCATCTGTGTATATGTGGAGGGATAGACACTGCGGATTCACGGTCCATCAATACAGACACATTTGCCTATGTGTTTGTGTGTGTGTGTGTGTGTGTGTGTGTGTGTGTGTGTGTGTGTGTGTGTGTGTGTGTGTGTGTGTGTGTGTGTGTGTGTGTGCGTGCGTGTGAGTGTGTGTGCGCATGCATGTCTATATGAATGTACACACACACACACACATATGTAGATATGATGCATATACAGATGTATAGATATAAATATAGATATGATATATATACACACACGCACGCACACACACACACACACACACACACACACACACACACACACACACACACATATATATATATATATATATATATATATATATATATATATATATATATATATATACATATATACACATACATACTACACACACACACACACATACACACGCACACACTCACACACACGAGCTTAAGCGTCAAGATGCTTCATAGCATTTCCTTGAACACCGACATAGCGACGACCCCCCCCCCCCCCGTCCCTCCGCCCTGTCCCCCAGACCGCCCAAAGCCGCTTCTCCGGGGGTCGACGCGGCCACTTCACGGAAACTTTCCCGCAAACCGCACGTGCAAGTGTATCGACAGGGCCCGTGTGCGTACCACGTGATTGTTACGTGCTTGTGGAGAGTTATACGTAAGAGCATGTAAGTTGGCGTGCGGGTGTGCGTGTGCGTTTAGGAAGCGCGGATGAGGGATGGCTCGGCCTTCCAGCGTCCATGCGGCTCTCCCTCCCCCCCCCCACCCCCGGCGAGTTAGTTCACTTAGATGGGGAAAAAAAAGAGAGAAAAAATCAACAACTTTGCAGTGAAAGTTAACTCTAAACAAACCTAACTTTGGCCAAGGATTTTTCTCGACAAAAAGGGATTACGTGGCCATAAAAGGGGATTGCCATTGTGTGACGCGATGTACAGAGTTATGGGAAGAAGAGCAGCGAGTGTATGAGGTGGAAAGCCCGGCCGGAAGCGTGCGTGGCGACCAATATCAATTTTGAAACCATCCATCACGGCCTCCTGTGCCCGCTGGGACCCGCAGTGCTCTCCGACGGGGGGAAAAAAAGATTCGGGGAAAAAAAAGATTCGGGGAAAAAAAGATTCGGGGAAAAAAAGATTCGGGAAAAAAAAGATTCGGGGAAAAAAAAGATTCGGGAAAAAAAGATTCGGGGAAAAAAAGATTCGGGAAAAAAAAAGATTCGGGAAAAAAAGATTCGGGGAAAAAAGATTCTGGAAAAAAAAAATCGGGGAAAAAAAGATTCGGGAAAAAAAAAGATTCGGGAAAAAAAAGATTCGGGGAAAAAAAGATTCGGGGAAAAAAAGATTCGGGAAA
>NC_091583.1:2281976-2286976 GCF_042767895.1 Penaeus vannamei | reverse complement strand
GGAGAGAGAGAGAGAGAAAGAGAGAGAGAGAGAGAGAGAGAGAGAGAGAGAGAGAGAGAGAGAGAGAGAGAGAGAGATCTTGCGATATGTTCAATGAGTGCATAGATGACCTTTATTCGTATAAATCTCTCTGACAGTCTGTACACTTTTCTGGCCTCTTGATTATTATTTTCATTATTATCATTATCTTTTAAATACTTTTCTCTCTTTTTTTGGAAAGCAAGCATGAATGCCGCGTGTAATATTCCAAATTGTCAAGACCGAAGCCCCGCCACTAACAATACCTACAGCAAAAGTCTCACAAAAGGAAAGAGGAATCGAAGACGCTGGGAGTCGATGGAAACGATCCGAGCCCATTTCTGTGTGGATCCGAACGCGTTGGGCAGCTTCTGGTCCCTTTGAACCGACGTCTATTATCCTTGGCAAACAGTCATTGTTATATATACGTCCCTTAGTTACGGGAGCCTCCCCCCTCCCTCACGTACAGTTTACTCTCCCTCACTGTATTAAGCCTTTAAGAAGTTGTTATATATATTTTAGCTCACGGATGTATTTGCTTCATACTTGTTCCTGGTCGACAGGAGACAGCAAAGATTTGAAGATTTGGGATGAGCAATCACAGTTCAGCAACGAGGGAATGTGAACTTGCTCATCAGATCCTTGCAATTCTCTCTATTTCTTTTTAAGTGCTCCCGTGCACTTCATACCCTAGGTAATTAAACTCAAGTGTCTTTTTCCGGCCCGATGGTCTCCTAAAACTATGCTCTGAACTGTCCGTTGGTTACTGCGGAAAAGTCAACACTTAAAGCCAGGTTTTGTAGCCGTACACATCTCTCGCACATGCCTTCCATCCTAGGAATTCCTCGGCTTTTGGGAATCTCCCTGCGTCTGATGCTCCGGTTCTCATCCTAGCAGAGATTCTACTTCCTCCTCCTTCCCTCTAAAGGCTATCTGCTCGTCCTCCGGGGGAAAAGCGCCTTTGCTTCGGATGTACTTCGCAAATGCTGAGTGTCATTCCCATTGCCCTCGTCGGGTTGTGTTGCTCGTATCCATATTGCACAACGGATGCCGAGGATGAGCCGCCCGGCAGGAGAAAGGGAAGGCCAAAGGTGAGGGTCGTGGATGTGGCGAGGGAGGCCACGAAGGAGGGTGGGTTGGAAAGGAAGAGGCGGAGGGTTGGTTGGAAAGGAAGAGGCGGAGGGTTGGTTGGAAAGGAAGAGGCGGAGGGTTGGTTGGAAAGGAAGAGGCGGAGGGTTGGTTGGAAAGGAAGAGGCGGAGGGTTGGTTGGAAAGGAAGAGGAGGAGGGTTGGTTGGAAAGGAAGAGGCGGAGGGTTGGTTGGAAAGGAAGAGGAGGAGGGTTGGTTGGAAAGGAAGAGGAGGAGGGTTGGTTGGAAAGGAGGAGGCGGTGTGGGTTGGAAAGGAAGAGGCGGAGGGTGGTTGGAAAGGAAGAGGAGGAGGCTATTGGAAAGGAAGAGGCGGAGGGTTGGTTGGAAAGGAAGAGGCGGAGGAGGGTTGGCTGGAAAGGGGAAGAGGAGGAGGAGGGTTGGGTTTGGGAAAAGGGGGAGGCGGAGGGTTGGTTCGGAAGGGGAAGAGGCGTGAGGGTTGGTTGGAAAGGAAGAGGAGGGAGGTTGGTTGGAAAGGAAGAGGAGGAGGAGGGTTGGTTGGAAAGGAAGAGAGGCGAGGGTTGGTTGAAAGGAAGAGGCGGAGGGTTGAAGGAAAGGAAGAGGGAGGATTGGGTTGGTTGGAAAAGGGAAGAGGCGGGAGGGTTGATTGGAAAGGAAGAGGAGGACGGTTGGTTGGAAAGGAAGAGGCGGAGGGTTGGTTGGAAAGGAAGAGGAGGAGGGTTGGTTGGAAAGGAAGAAGCGGAGGGTTGGTTGGAAAGGAAGAGGAGGAGGGTTGGTTGGAAAGGAAGAAGCGGAGGGTTGGTTGGAAAGGAAGAGGCGGAGGGTTGGTTGGAAAGGAAGAGGAGGAGGGTTGGTTGGAAAGGAAGAGGCGGAGGGGTTTTGGGAAAGGGGGGGAGGGAGGAGGGTTAAGCTGGAAAGGGGAAGAGGCGGAGGGTTGGTTGGGAAAGGGGAAGAGGCGGGAGGGGCTGGTTAAAGGAAGAGGCGGAGGGTTGGTTGGAAAGGAAGAGGCGGAGGGTTGGCTGGAAAGGGGAAGAGGAGGAGGGTTGGTTGGAAAGGGGAAGAGGAGGAGGGGTTTGGGTTTGGGAAAGGAAGAGGCGGAGGGTTGGTTGGAAAGGAAGAGGAGGAGGGTTGGTTGGAAAGGAAGAGGCGGAGGGGTGTTGGAAAGGAAGAGGCGGAGGGTGGGTTGGAAAGGGGAAGAGGGAGGAGGGTTGGCTGGAAAGGAAGAGGCGGAGGGTTGTTTTGGGAAAGGGGAAGAGGCGGAGGAGGGTTGGTTGGAAAGGAAGAGGAGGAGGAGGGTTGGTTGGAAAGGAAGAGGCGGAGGGTTGGTTTGGGGAAAGAAGAGGCGGAGTGGGTTGCTGGAAAGGGAAGAGGAGGAGGGTTATTGGAAAGGAAGAGGAGGAGGAGGGTTGGGTTTGGGAAAAGGGAAGAGCATGGGAGGGTTGGTTGGAAAGAAGAGGCGGAGGGTTGGTTGGGAAAAGGGAAGAGGAGGAGGGTTGGTTGGAAAGGAAGAGGCGGAGGTTGGTTGGAAAGGAAGAGGAGGAGGGTTATTGGAAAGGAAGAGAGGAGGTTGGTTGGAAAGGGAAGAGGAGAGGGTTGGTTGGGAAAGGAAGAAGCGGAGGGGTTTGGGTTTGAAAGAAAGGAAGAGGAGGAGGGGGTTTGGGTTTGGGAAAAGGGAAGAAGCGGAGGTTGGCGTTGGAAAAAGGGAAGAGGCGGAGGGTTGGTTGGAAAGGAAGAGGAGGAGGGTTGGTTGAAAGGAAGAGGCGGAGGGTTGCTTTGAAAAAGGGAAGAGGAGGGAGTGGGTTGGATGAAAGGAAGAGGCGGAGGGTTGGTTGGAAAGGAAGAAGCGGAGGGTTGGTTGGAAAGGAAGAGGAGGAGGGCTGGTTGGAAAGGGGAAGAAGCGGAGGGTTGGTTGAAAAAGGGAAGAGGCGAGGGTTGGTTGGAAAGGAAGAGGCGGAGTGGTTATTGAAAGGAAGAGGAGGAGGGTTGGTTGGAAAGGAAGAGGAGGAGGGTTGGTTGGAAAGGAAGAGGAGGAGGGTTGGTTGGAAAGGAAGAGGCGGAGGGTTGGTTGGAAAGGAAGAGGCGGAGGGTTGGTTGGAAAGGAAGAGGCGGAGGGTTGGTTGTAAAGGAAGAGGAGCAGGGTTGGTTGGAAAGGAAGAGGAGGAGAGTTGGTTGGAAAGGAAGAGGCGCAGGGTTGGTTGGAAAGGAAGAGGAGGAGGGTTGGTTGGAAAGGAAGAGGAGGAGGGTTGGTTGGAAAGGAAGAGGCGGAGGGTTGGTTGGAAAGGAAGAGGCGGAGGGTTGGTTGGAAAGGAAGAGGCGGAGGGTTGGTTGGAAAGGAAGAGGAGGAGGTTGGTTGGAAAGGAAGAGGCGGAGGGTTGGTTGGAAAGGAAGAGGCGGAGGGTTGGTTGGAAAGGAAGAGGCGGGGTTATTAAAAGGAAGAGGAGTGAGGTTGGTTGGAAAGGAAGAGGAGACGGGCTGGTTGGAAAGGAAGAGGAGGAGGTTTGATAGCATGAAGAGGCGGAGGGTTGGTTGGAAAGGAAGATGAGGCTGGAAGGAAAGTGAAAGAGGAGGAGGTTAAGGAAAGGAAGAGGAGGAGGCTGGTTTTTGGGAGGAAGAGGAAAAAGAGGGCTGGCGGAAAGGAAGAGGAGGAGGGTTTGGGTTTGGGAAAAAGGGAAGAGCAGGGTTGGTTGGAAAGAAGAGAGGAGAGGTTGGTTGGAAAGGAAGAGGAGGAGGGTTGGTTGGAAAGGAAGAGGAGTGAGGGTGGGTTGGAAAGGAAGAGGCGAGGGGTTGGTTTGGGAAAAGGGGAAGAGGCGGAGGGTTGGTTGGAAAGGAAGAGAGGAGGAAGGAAGAAGGAGGTGAGGGTGCGGTTGGTTGGAAAGTTAAAGGAAAGGAGGCTGGCTGGAAAGGAAGAGGCGGAGGGTTGAAGCTGGAAAGGAAGAGGAGGAGGGTTGGTTGGAAAGGAAGAGGAGGAGGTTGGTTGGAAAGGAAGAGGCGGAGGGCTGGCTGGAAAGGAAGAGGTGGAGGGTTTGGGTTTGGGAAAAGGGGAAGAGGCGGAGGGTTTGGGTTTGGGAAAGGAAGAGGAGTGAGGGTTGGTTGTGCGGAAGAGGCATGGAGGTTGGTTGGAAAGGATGAGGCGGAGGGTTGGTTGGAAAGGAAGAGGCGGAGGGTGGGTTGGAAAGGAAGAGGCGGAGGGTTGGTTGGAAAGGGAAGAGGGCGGAGGGTGGGTTGGAAAGGATGAGGCGGAGGGTTTGGGTTTGGGAAAAGGGGAAGAGGAGGAGGGTTGGTTGGAAAGGAAGAGGAGGAGGGTTGGTTGGAAAGGAAGAGGCGGAGGGTTGGTTGGAAAGGAAGAGGCGGAGGGTTGGTTGGAAAGGAAGAGGCGGAGGGTTGGTTGGAAAGGAAGAGGCGGAGGGTTGGCTGGAAAGGAAGAGGCGGAGGGTTGGTTGGAAAGGAAGAGGCGGAGGGTTGGTTGGAAAGGAAGAGGCGGAGGGTTGGTTGGAAAGGAAGAGGCGCAGGATACGGCCGCAGGAGGACGCTGAGGCGACTGCTGGCGGGGACGAACGAGAGATCATAACATATAACGTGACTATTTCATGAGACACTTTTTTTTTTCTTTACAGTTCTTTTCTTTTCTTTAACTTTTCTCTTTTCTTTGTTTAATAGCTTCCTTGGGTGTATCATTTGATTGTGTTCATATACCACAGGAAATTGTTCACTTCGCGAATTATATATACACCATCCATTTCATTCCTACTCCTTGGTATTTTCTGAAGTGAAGTATATTACAGGACCAAATACCTGAGACTATGCTGTGGTAGTTATTAACTGCTAAGAATCCATGCTATGTGGCGCTGTTACATCACACGCCTTGGGTGACGGGCG
>NC_091583.1:2256976-2269476 GCF_042767895.1 Penaeus vannamei | reverse complement strand
GTGTGTGTGTGTGTGTGTGTGTGTGTATACACACCCATTCGTATGTACCTTTTTAATAATCTTTTCCTTCGAATCCTGACGCTTTTCTCCTTGGCAAACATCCAGACTACCAGCAACTCCGCACGCAAGAGCCGTCAATAGATCTTCTGTTGTTTGTTTATTTCCCGTAGAAGGACCAGTATTTCAGTCCGTTACCCTAGAAGTCGCTCGAGCTCTTGCGATTCCCTGCAGCCGGACGTAAGATTTTGCCTTCCACGGAGGAGCGATTCTGTCACACGTAAAAAAAGAATCTTTCTTATATGTTCTCCTTTTCTTTTGGGTTCATGCACGCGCACACACACACACACACACACACACACACACACACGCACACACACACACACACACATATGCATACGTATGTTTTCTTCTTCTTGTTTTCATTTTCTTTCTCTTACATTCTATGTCATTTTCTATGTCAATATACATCAAATCTTTCGCTGTCCCATAAGCATCTCTATCTTTCCTTTACTTAGGAAAAAAAAATGTATGCTTATTGTTTAAAATGGAACGTATTGGAGGTTGTTTCAAGAGTAATGCAACATGCAGCGTCGGCAATGAATCATGCCTCCCTCTTTAGCTTAGTCGGCTGGAAAGAAATGAGCGAGCTGAACGCCATGCCTCAAAGCGACGAGGATGCTACATCTCTTGACCATTAGTGAATGACGTCACAGCTCTTACGTCATGCCGATGCTCGGGTAGGGATGCCAGTCACGTTTTTATCTTTATTTATTTATGTTCATTTTTTTTTCTTCACTCCACGCATTTCCAGAATGTATGGAGACCCGTACATTTCCACTTTAGTTATTGGCAAGGGTTCGGGGCAAGCGCTCACCTGGCCTTGGCTGGTTTCACCTCGGCGTGCGTGGGCGAGAGCGCGCCCCTTGCCTCCGCCACACCGACAAAGGCGCAGCGAGAACCCTGTAGACTAATGGAAGTCAAACACTTGGCTTTTAGTATGACGGATGTGACCCACGCGCGCCCGTGTTTGTTTTTGTGCTTCTTTCTTGTGAGTCTGTGCACTTTCCTTCACGCTATTGCATTTAGACGTGTGGGCGAGTAAGCACCAGCGCGCGACAAGACCGCACAGCCTCGCTCGCACAAGCCAAGACCCGCAGTAACGGCTCCACATGACTAACCTCTCGCCCCTCTCTCTCTCTCCCCCCGCAGGCCACACCCGCCGGATCAGCATTCCCGAGTGCGTTGAGTTCGACATCACCACCAACGCGTGCCGAGGGTTCTGTGAGTCGTGGTCGGTGCCCTCGGCCTGGCAGACGCTCCTCTATAACCCCCACCAGATCGTAACGTCTATAGGCCAGTGCTGCAACATCATGGACACCGAAGATGTGAGGCTCTGCTCTTTTGCTTTGTCACTGCTTGATGGAGTGCAGCTGCAGTGGATGAGTTAGTGGATGTGAGCTCTGGGCGAGTGGGGTTCAGAAGGAGAGGGGGAGAGAAGCAAGAAACGGGGTTGTGGGAACCAGAGGTGTTGTTTGCTTTTCAAATGAAAATCCTACAAAAAAACAAACAAGCAAATAAACTTTAGGGTTTATATAAGTAAATAAGGTAGTACTGTTATAATTACATAAATTCTGTTTACCCAGCGCTCGCCTGTTTCCGAATTCATGCGTTTTGAGCCCTTAATTAATACTGTTTCTCCAGCAGGCGACAAACGGACACTCAAGTTCAATATGACAGTCATAATAGCCAGATATAATGTTTCTAAGATGAAATAAAATCTTGGAATTGTTATGGTGGAAATACTTGAAGTTTCATGATTATCATTTGCCTGTTATAAATCTGGTAACATGAAAAAATATCCAGTGTTTTTCTCACACAGTTCAATAAACACGAACCCTGAAGCCAATGATCCAGTGAGCGACTTTTGAATATCAAATCGGAAAACAAACCAGCTGATTATGCAGATAAAACGTGTAGCAAACCTGTTCGACGGTAAATTCTAAATCCTTCTTCTCTGTCTGTATGTCTGTCTCTCTTTCTGTTTGTCTCTGTTAGTCCGTTTCCCAGCCTTTTTTCTCTCTATCTACCACTCTCCTTCCCCACCCACCTTTCCTCCCCCCCACCTCTTTCTCTCTCTCTCTCTGTCTGTCTCTCTCTCTCTCTCGCTCCCTGTTTGTTTGTTAGTCCGTTTGTCTGTTCTCTCTCTCTCTCTCTCCGTCCCTCCTCACTCCCTTCATCCCTTCTCTTTCTCTCTTTCTCTCTCCTCCCTCTCCCTTCTCTCCTTCTCCCTTCTCCCCCCCCTCTCTCTCACTCTCTCTCTCTCTATCTCTCCTCTCTCCCCCTTCTTCCCCCCCTCTCTCTCTCATCACACACTCACTCACCCACTCTCCCCTCCCCCCCCCCTCTCTCTCTTTCCTCCCCCCTCTCTCATCTCTATCACACACACTCACTCACTCACTCACTTTCCCCTCTCCCCCCTCCTCCTCTCTGTCTTTCCCATTTTTCTTTCTTTCTCTCTCTCTCCCTCCCCCCTCTCTCTCCCTCTTTCCCTCCCTCCCTCCCCCTCTCTCTCCCTCTTTCCCTCTCCTCCCTCGCCCCTCTCTCTCTCTCCCTCCCTTCCCTCCCTCTCTCTCTCTCTCTCTCCTTCCCTCCTTCCCTCTCTCTCTCTATCTTACCTCCCTCACCTTCCCTCTCTCTCTCCGTCCCTTCCTTCCCTCCCCCTCCCTCTCTCTCTCACTCCTTCCCTCTCTCTCTCTCTCCCTCCTTCCCTCCCCCTCCCTCTCTCTCTCTCTCCCTCCTTCCCTCACCTTCCCTCTCTCACACTCTCCACAAAAAAAAAAGACCAGGAGACGGGGCTGGTCGGAATTTCAACGAGCGAAGTCGATTTTACGTGTTTTGTATTCGTGGCGTCCTCCTCTGCCCGTCCGCTGGCATCTGGACCACGAACAATCCCCGATGCTTTTCCATCTATTTATTTGAATTAATACAAATTAATACTGTTTCCAATTACGACTGATATCCTCTGCACTGACATCGCCTGATTTGATGGATATTGAATTTCATTTAAAAAGATTAAAGAAGCTGCCGTTATACCTTAGCGAAGATGGTTCAAACGTCTTCCATGATGTTTTCTTCAGTTTGATTTCTTTACAAGAGATTAAGACGGAGCCCGGGAGAAGCAACACCTCAGATCCCGAGAGAGGATCGTCAAAGGGCAAAACGTTTCTGAACGTTTTTAATCTTCGCTTGTGTTTGAAACAACGTTCGGGTGACTCCCCACCGCGCGTTTTTCTTTTTCGCTCTCTCTCTTTGTTTGTCTCTGGCTCTGTTCCTTTTCTATCTCGTCTCTCTCTCTCTCTCTCTATTTCTCTCCCTCTCCCATTTTCTCTCTCTTTCACCCTCTCTCTCTCCGAACCTCCCCCCTCTCTCTCTCCTAACCTCTTCTCTCTCTCTCTATTTCTCTCCCTCTCCCATTTCTCTCTCACCCTCTATCTCTCTCCGAACCTCCCCCCTCTCTCTCTCCTTCCCTCTTCTCTCTCTCTCTCTCTCTCTCTCTATCCATCTCTCCCTCTCTCATTTTCTCTCTCTTTCACCCTCTCTCTCTCCGAATCTCCCCCTCTCTCTCTCTCTCTCTCTCCCTCCTCTTCTCTCTCTCTCTCTCCCTCTCCTTCTCTCCCTCCCTCTCTCTCTCTCCCTCCCTCTCTCTCTCTCTCTCTCTCTCTCTCTCTCTCTCTCTCTCTCTCTCTCTCTCTCTCTCTCTCTCTCTCTCTCTCTCTCTCTCCCTCCCTCTCTCCCTCTCTCTCTCTCTCTCTCCCCCCCTCCCTCCCTCCCCCTCTCTCTCTCTCTCTCTCTCTCTCTCTCTCTCTCTCTCTCTCTCTCTCCCTCCCTCCTCTCTCTCTCCCTCCCTCCCTCCCTCCCTCCCTCCCTCTCTCCCCCTCTCTCTCCTCCCTCCCTCCCTCCCTCTCCCCCCTCTCTCCCTCCCTCCCTCCCTCCTCCCTCCCTCCCTCCTCTCTCTCTCCCTCCCTCCCTCCCTCCCTCCCTCTCTCACCCCCTTCTCTCCCTCCCTCCCTCTCTCTCTCCCTCCCTCCCTCCCTCCCTCCCTCCTCTCCCTCCCTCCCTCTCCCCTCCCTCCCCCTCTCTCTCTCTCTCTCCTTCCCCCTCTCCCTCCCTCCTCCTCTCCCTCCCTCCCTCCCCCTCTCTCTCCTCTCCTCCCCCTCTCTCTCTCCCTCCCTCTCTCTCCCTCCCACCTCCCTCCCTCCTCCCTCTCTCTCCCCTCCTTCCCTCCCCTCCCTCCCTCTCTCCCTCCCTCCCTCCCTCTCTCTCCCTCCCTCCCTCCCTCCCTCCCTCCCTCCCTCTCTCTCAGTGACTATGGAAATCCCTCCCTTTCTCCCACCTCCCATCCTCTCTCCCTCCTCCCTCAAAATCCCAATATCACCCGACCCTCCCTCCCCCCTCGTCCCTCCCTCCTTATTCCCTCCCTCCCTCTTTCTCCCTCCCTCCAAGGATTCCCTCCCTCCCTCCCTCCCTCCCCTGATTAATTTTGAAAGAAATTCAGACTTGGCTGTTGGTGTTCCCTCTCTCTCCCTCCCTCTTTGTGTTTGTGTCAACCCTCCTGAAATGTGAACGTTTGTAAAGCCATCAGTTCCCAAACTCAAATAACAATATCACACGACCATGATGGACTGTGTGTCCTTGTGTGTGTGTGTGTGAACTGTTTGATGTGTCATCAAGTGTGTGTGTGTGTTCATCAAATGGAGTTTCTGATTAATTTTGCAAAGAAATTCAGACTTGGTCAAGTTGGTGTGTGTGTTCGTGTGTGTGTATGTTTGTGTGTGTGGGTGTGGGTGTGTTTGTGTTTGTTTGTTTGTGTTTGTGTGTGTGTGTTTGTGTTTGCGTGTGTGTGGGTGTGTGTGTGTCTTTGTGTTTGTTTACTTGTGTATGTGTGTGTGTTCGTGTGTTTGTCTGTGTGTGTGTGTGTGTGTGTTTTGCTTGTGTATGTGTGTTTGTCTGTGTGTGTGTGTGTTTGTGTTTGTGTTTGTTTGTTTGTTTGCTTGTGTATGTGCGTGTGTTCGCGTGTGCGTGTGTGTGTGTGTGTGTATGTGTGTGTGTGTGTTCGCGTGTGAGTGTGTGTGTTTGATACCTCACGGGGATATGCGAAAGTGAGTTTGGAGTAATGCCGAATGAATAAGAAAAGAAAGGAAAAAAAAACAAGCGTACGAAAGAACACAAAAAATACGTGAAAAAAAGAAGTGAGACGAGAACTAAACAAACGCAAGAGCTTTTCTCACGAGTCGTCAAGTCGTCAATGTGCTTCGTGTCAGCTGTCCACGCGCGCTCTCGAACCCAATCAAATTTCCCGCCAACGCTGCTGGGACGACTGAGCTCGGGCTTGAGTCCACGTCGCCTTCGTCAGTGCCTTCGCAGCGACACTTTGGGGAGGGACTCTTCTTGCGCTGTGCGGGCGGAGGAAGGCGACCCTCTCCCCCACGGACCCCCTGAAACCCCCTATCTCTCTCACCCCCCCCCCCTTCTCTCTTTCTCTCTATTTTTTTCTCTCTGTCTCCCCCTCTTTCTTCTCTTTGTTTCTCTCTTTCTTTCTCTGTCTGTCTTGTCTGTCTGTCTGTCTCCCACCTCTCTCTTTCCCTTTATTTCTTTCTTTCTGTCTGTCTTGTCTGTCTGTCTGTCTGTCTGTCTCTCTCTCTTCTCTCTCTCTCTCTCTCTCTCTCTCTCTCTCTCTCTCTCTCTCTCTCTCTCTCTCTCCCTCTCTCTCTCTCTCTCCTCTCTCTCTCTCTCTCTCTCTCTCTCTCTCTCTCTCTGTCTCTCTCTCTCTCTCTCTCTCTCTCTTTCTCTCTCTCGCTCTTTTTTTTTTTTTTTTTTTTTTTTCCAAGTCCTTCCTAGTCTCCTGCGTGTATACTCTTTTTCTGAGGAATGCTAATCAGTCTAAGAGTTTTAAAGATTGGATTTGCTGGCTTTATGCGAGGAAGTGCGAGAGGAAATTTATTTTTGAAGTTTTAGTTTAGCGAGAGCTCACGGGGCGCCAAGATAAAAGAACACGAAGTAAGTTCGTTACAGAAGGACTTGGGGGGTGGGGTGGGGTGGGGCCGGAGGTTGCAACTGAAGTGCCTAAGAAGATTTGGGGTGGGTGGGTGGGTGGGGGGAGGGGAGGTTGTGCAATTTCCCTGAAGTACTTTAAGAAGACTTGGGTGTGGGTGGGGGTGGGGTGGGGGGTAGGGGAAGGGTTTGTGCACTTCGAAGTACTTAAGAAGATTTGGGGTGGGGTGGGGTGGGGTGGGGGGGAAGGGGGAGGTTGTGCACTTCGAAGTACCTCAGAAAAACAAGATAGAGATGAATCGTAAAAAAAAAAAAAAAAAAAAAAAAAAAAATGCGGTTAATGATGACGATTATCACAGAAATAACGATTTTTTTTTTTAATGGTGATTAGATATAGTTCAGCATAAGCTAAAAATGCTTTTGGTATACTGTACTTGAAAGCAAGGTCAGTGGAACAGGATAAGGACTAAGTCGAGGGCAATTGCTGTGATTCTGGAACAACACTCATGACGATGATGACTGCCGCAGAAATGACAAATGGAAATCTTTTACTTCGACTGAATGTAGAGCGAATATGTACCAGTCATGCCTTACTGAAATGAACAAATCGCCAACATTATATACAACCATTTTGAGCCAAAACTTCAAGCAATTAATATTCCTAAGCCCTTGTTTGCTCGCTGAGTGAGTAAACAGCTACTTTGTCTTCATTTTACACTTTCGCTGAAGAATATTCACAAGAGGTTGGCACTAGAATTATACAGTAACAGGAACTCTCAAAAAAGTCCTCGTTATATTGTGACAAATGAATGAATAATTAAATATATAGAAAACTGAATAATACATGGAACTTTGTAAACGTTCAAAGGTCCTGTAAATCAAATTATCTCAGATGGACACAGAATATTCACAAAGGTTCTCAGTAGAATATGCATGACCCGGAACACTCCAAAAAACTAAATTGTAATAGATAAATAAATAAAAAAAGTAAATTAATTGATAACAAATGAAGCTTTGCAAACCCTCGACGATACTGTAAATCAGACTCCCTCGGATTAAATAAGACTGCAATAGCCTCCAAATTGCCCTCCTGGAAATTAGTGCCCGGTTAGTACACAGCCTAATGGTTCAGGAGCCATCCATCAAGGGAGAGATCGTGCAACTAAAACCTGCAATTGACGTTCCCGGAAGACTTGCAAGAGAGAGAAACACCTGACTTGCAAGAGAAACAGCTGACTTGCAAGAGAAACACCTGACTTGCAAGAGGAACACCTCACTTGCAAGAGGAACACCTCACTTGCAAGAGAAACACCTCACTTGCAAGAGAAACACCTGACTTGCAAGAGAAACACCTCACTTGTGCAAGAGAAACACCTGACTTGCAAGAGAAACACCTCACTTGCAAGAGAAACACCTGACTTGCAAGAGAAACACCTGACTTGCAAGAGGAACACCTCACTTGCAAGAGAAACACCTGACTTGGAAGAGAAACACCTCACTTGCAAGAGAAACACCTCACTTGCAAGAGAAACACCTGACTTGCAAGAGAAACACCTGACTTGGAAGAGAAACACCTCACTTGCAAGAGAAACACCTGACTTGCAAGAGAAACACCTGACTTGGAAGAGAAACACCTCACTTGCAAGAGAAACACCTCACTTGCAAGAGAAACACCTCACTTGCAAGAGAAACACCTCACTTGCAAGAGAAACACCTGACTTGCAAGAGAAACACCTGACTTGCAAGAGAAACACCTGACTTGCAAGAGAAACACCTGACTTGCAAGAGAAACACCTGACTTGCAAGAGAAACACCTGACTTGCAAGAAACACCACTAAAAGAGAAACACCTCACTTGCAAGAGAAACACCTCACTTGCAAGAGAAACACCTCACTTGCAAGAGAAACACCTCACTTGCAAGAGAAACACCTCACTTGCAAGAGAAACACCTGACTTGCAAGAGAAACACCTGACTTGCAAGAGAAACACCTCACTTGCAAGAGAAACACCTCACTTGCAAGAGAAACACCTCACTTGCAAGAGAAACACCTCACTTGCAAGAGAAACACCTGACTTGCAAGAGAAACACCTCACTTGCAAGAGAAACACCTGACTTGCAAGAGAAACACCTGACTTGCAAGAGAAACACCTCACTTGCAAGAGAAACACCTGACTTGCAAGAGAAACACCTCACTTGCAAGAGAAACACCTCACTTGCAAGAGAAACACCTCACTTGCAAGAGAAACACCTGACTTGCAAGAGAAACACCTGACTTGCAAGAAAGAGAAGCACCTCACTTGCAAGAGAAACACCTCACTTGCAAGAGAAACACCTGACTTGCAAGAGAAACACCTCACTTGCAAGAGAAACACCTGACTTGCAAGAGAAACACCTCACTTGCAAAGAGGAAACACCTCTGACTTGGCAAGAGAAACACCTCACTTGCAAGAGAAACACCTCACTTCTGGGTAAGAGAACACCTGACTTGCAAGAGCAACACCACCTTGCAAGAGGGGCAAACACCTGACTTGCAAGAGAAACACCTATCACTTGCAAGAGAAACACCTCACTTGCAAGAGAAACACCTCACTTCTGCAAGAGAAACACCTCACTTGCAAGAGAAACACCCCTAATCAAAGAGAACACTCACCAGCAGAACACCTGACTTGCAAGAGAAACACCCTCACTTGCAGAGAGAAACACCTCACTTGCAAGTGGAAACACCTCTACTCTGCAAGAGAAACACCTCACTTGCAAGAGAAACACCTCACTTGCAAGAGAAACACCCCACTCAAGTGAAGAACATCTCACTTGCAAAGAAGAACACTCAATTTCAAAGAGAAACACCTCACTTGCAAGAGAAACACCACCATAGAAATGACTCCTCACTTGCAAGAGAAACACCTCACTTGCAAGAGAGAAACACTACTGACTTGCAAGAGAAACACCTGACTTGCAAGAGAGAACACCTGATGACTTGCAAGAGAGAAACACCTGACTTGCAAGAGAAACACCCTGACTTGCAAGAGAAACACCCTGACTTGCAAGAGAAACACCCTCACTTGCAAGAGGAGAAACACCTCACTTGCAAGAAGAAACACCCTGACTTGCAAGAGAAACACCTCACTTGCCAAGAGAAGTACACCTGACTTGCAAGAGAAACTACCTCACTTGCAAGAGAAACACCTCACTTGCAAGAGAGAAACACCTCACTTGCAAGAGAATATTCTGACGGTAAGAGAAACACCTCACTTGCAAGAGAAAACACCTGACTTGCAAGAGAAACAATGGATCAAAAGAGAACACCACTGGTAAGAGAAACACCTCACTTGCAAGAGAAACACCCTACTGCAAGAGAAACACTCTCTACTTGCAATAGGAACACCTCATCAAAGAGAAACACCTGACTTGCAAGAATAATTCCCACCTGGTAAGAGAATAATCTCACTTGCAAGGAGAGAACACCCCTCACTTGCAAGAGAAACACCTGACATAAAGAGAAACAATCTCACTGCAAGAGAAACACCTCATTTGGGAAGAGAAACACCTCACTTGCAAGAGAAAAACACTCACTTGGTAATAGAATGATCTCACCTAAGAGAAACAATTCTGACTTGCAAGAGAAACACCTGACTCTGCAAGAGAAACACCCACTTGCAGAGAAGCACCCCACATGCAAGAGAGTCAGAATTAACTTGCAAGAGGAACACCTGACTTGGAAAGAGGAACACTCAGACTTCATGAACACCCCTACTGGGTGTGAGAAACACCTCACTTGCAAGAGAAATAAGACCTCACTGTGCCAGAAACACCTCACTTTGGTAAGAGAAGACCTCACTTGGGCAAGAGAAACACCTGACTTGCAAGAGAAACACCTCCACTTGCAGAAGAAACACTCTCACTGCAAGAGAAATGACCCACCTAAAAGAAACACCTTCACTGTAGAGAAGACCCCACTGCAAGAGAAACACCTCACTGCAAGAGAAATAGACTCTCACTAAAAGACAAACACCTCACTTGCAAGAGAATGGCCCTCACTTGTAAGAAGAAACACCACTGACTTACCCAAGAGAAACACCTGACTTGCAAGAGAAACACCCTCACTTGCAAGAGAATGACCTCACCAGAAGAGAAACACCTCACTTGTAAGAGAGCCACCTCACTCTAAAAGGAAGAGAAACACCTGACTTGCAAGAGAAACACTCCTCACTTGCAAGAGAGAGAAACACCTCACGGCAAGAGAGAGAAAGATCAATGCAAGAGAGAGAAACACCTCACTTGGTAAGAGAACACCTGACTTGCAAGAGAAACACCTGACTTGCAAGAGAAACACCTCACTTGCAAGAGAAACACCTGACTTGCAAGAGAAACACCTGACTTGCAAGAGAAACCCCTCACTTGCAAGAGAAACACTTGACTTGCAAGAGAAACACCTCACTTGCAAGAGAGAGAAACACCTCACTTGCAAGAGAGAGAAACACCTCACTTGCAAGAGAAACACCTCACTTGCAAGAGAGAGAAACACCTCACTTGCAAGAGAAACACCTCACTTGCAAGAGAGAGAAACACCTCACTTGCAAGAGAGAGAAACACCTCACTTGCAATAGAGAGAAACACCTCACTTGCAAGAGAGAGAAACACCTCACTTGCAAGAGAAACACCTCACTTGCAAGAGAAACACCTGACGCAAGAGAAACATCTTTTAAATTACGATTTCCTGACTAATTCCTTTCCGTATTGCACGAATATTTGTTCACTTAGTAACAGTTAACACTTAGAAGGATGTCTAGGCCTTTGTTCACACACGAAAGAGAAGATAAACAGGCCAAGGAAACTGAAGCCTGAATGACATTATTATTATTTTTTTTTTTTTATTTCAGTCGAGGAAAATGAGCTGAAGGGTGAAATTCAGGTGGAAATCATTTCACAGAAAGCTCTTACGGTTTTTTCTCTCTTTCGTCGCGTTCCCCTCATTAGCCGGGAAGCTTTCAGACTTGCGGGAAGAAATGCATTCGGGAAAATGTGCAAAAAGACTGATAGTTGTGATAATGATGATGGTAATGAATAGTGAAGATAGATACTGTAATAATAATAGATAATAGTGAAGACAGATAATAATGAAGATAGATAATAGTGAAGATAGATAATGGTAATGAATAGTGAAGATAGATACTATGATAATAATAGATAATAGTGAAGATAGATAATAATGAAGATAGATAATAGTGAAGATAGATAATGGTAATGAATAGTGAAGATAGATACTATAATAATAATAGATAATAGTGAAGATAGATAATAATGAAGATAGATAACAGTGAAGATAGATAATGGTAATGAATAGTGAAGATAGATATGAAGATAGGGATAGTGAAGATGATGATGAAGATGATGACTGTAATAATCATAGTGATAATGAAAATGATACTAATAGTGAGGATAATTCTAATACTATTCTCTTCTCATTATTTCTATTGGTAAGAGTGCTCATACTGCTAAAGAAGATAGTAATGATGAATAGGACAATGGAAATGACAATAATGATAATGAGAGCGTGGATAATAATATATAATAATAATAATAATAATAATAATAATAATAATAATAATAATAATAATAATAATAATAATAATAATAATAATAATGATAATAATGATATTAATAATAATAATAATAATGATAAATAATAATAATAATTAAATGATAATACTAATGATTAGATATAAATACATAATAAATAATAAAAAAAAAATATTATAATGATTATAAATTAACATGATGATGATAACACGAGGAACAATGATAATATGAAAATAAAAAAACAACCATTAACAATAAGGATAATAGTAATAATGATAATACGAATAAAAATGTAAAAGCAGCTGTACTGATGATGATAATAATAACAGTAATTATATAAGGTCATAATCAAAGAAGTAATTAAGAATGATAGGAGCGAGAATGAAAATGAAGAAAGTCATGATCATTAAGATTACAATGATATTTAACCATGGTGATAGTAATTTCAAAAAATAATTACATTTATGAAAAGGTAACAAGACCAATGGTACAGACAGCAAAACAAATTCAAAATGTAATAAAATTTTAAAAAAATATATAAAAACCAATAAACGCCATTTTCATCGTTGCATATTTGGGTCAAGCGAGTAAAAAAAGATTCCACACAAAGCCTTCTGTAAATTTAATTTGTCATCGTTGAGTTCAGGAATTGTAATGGAAATTTACACATGAACAGAATATGTGTCATCATCATCATAATCATAATCAATTCATCATTATTATACCATTGTTATTACCGTCATCATTATTATCATAATAAAGATGATGGTAACAATGATACGATAGTGATAACAATGATGATAAACATGAAAATTATAAAGATTATTATTTTAATAATAATAATCATTATTATCATCTTTACTATTAT
>NC_091583.1:2239476-2241976 GCF_042767895.1 Penaeus vannamei | reverse complement strand
TTTGAGGAGGCGGACGCAGGAGGTGCAAACAGGACGACTTTCTGGTTATTTTAGCAGCTAAACCGAAGCCCAATCCACATTCGAATTTGGAGATTTAAATATTGATTTTAGGCAAGCATCCTCCGTATGTATAGAGATGAAGAAAGGAAAGAGAGAAAAAATATATAATACTCTCTCTCTCTCTTTCTTTCTCTCTCTCTCTCTCTCTCTCTCTCTCTCTCTCTCTCTCTCTCTCTCTCTCTCTCTCTCTCTCTCTCTCTCTCTCTCTCTCTCTCAATATACATGGCTACCGTGATGGTTATGGTCTCCTAAGCTGTACAGCTTTTGAGGTATCAGTGTTTCTTGTTCAAAATACTTTTCCAATAATTAGCGGGTTTAACTTCAATCCCGCAGTTTTTAATGATATTCTGTCAGTTGTCAAGAACAAGTTCGTTGCTAATGATACTTTTTATTGACTCTTTGAGGCTCACGTTATCCATTAAACACCTTTATGTTTCATTTGGAGACTACAAACACATTCTAAAGAGAAAGTAGCTAAAATAATTACACATATAATGGAATGTATATGATTATATATAGGCACAAAAATAATATTGTTGAATATTTTTCCTTTCCAAAGTCAGAAAGAACTTATGAAATTGCTAAAATCAATGCATTTTATAAAAGTTTAAAAGTAGCTAAAATAATTACAGATATAAAGGAATATATATGATTATATATAGGCACAAAAATAAAATTGTTGAATATTTTTCCTTTCCAAAGTCAGAAAGAACTTATGAAATTGCTAAAATCAATGCATTTTATAAAAGTTTAAAAGTAGCTAAAATAATTACAAATATAAAGGAATATATATGATTATATATAGGCACAAAAATAAAATTGTTTGATATTTTTCCTTTCCACAGTCAGAAAGAACTTCGGAAATTGCTAAAATCAATGCATTTTATAAAAGTTTAAAAGTAGCTAAAATAATTACAGATATAATGGAATATATATGATTATATATAGGCACAAAAATAAAATTGTTGAATATTTTTCCTTTCCACAGTCAGAAAGAACCGGAAATTGCTAAAATCAATGCATTTTATAAAAGTTTAACCAGAATTTAAGTACGACAGACAGAGCTATGGATTCCACGAACCCTGATATTTTTTATTCATAATATTGCCTAATTGATAAAACTGCACATACTATTTTTAAATTTCTCGTATATGAATGAACATTTTCAATTCAGTTCCATATACCTAACGTCTCTTCTGATATACTGACGTACATATTTAGGTATTAATCATTATTTTTTCTTCCAAGCTTAATGACTAATTTATTTAACGGGTTTCTTTTGATTAATAGACCGTAATGCCAGAACGTTCGATGTAAAATTCATTTGCATATACTAACATTGCCATGGCGTGCCGACAGCGCCTTGTCCATCTTACACACTTTCCAGGGATCATCAGAATCGGAAGCATCTATTGCATCTTCTTATCTTAACTCCAGATTGTTTTAATTATGTCTTTTATTTCCTGTTATATATATTTTTTCTTGAGGAAAATATTTTCTTTTCTTTTTTTACTGTTCGATTTCTTTTGTGGATAGCAATTATATTAATAATGATAATATTAGCAATAGTAAAGATGGTGACAGTAATAATGATAATGACAAGAACAATAATGATAATAGTAATGAAATTAATAACGTCAGTTGATAGTGATAATGGTAACAACATTAATAATAATAGTAATGATAATGATACTAATGATAATGGTAATGATGATGAATATGATAAAGATAATAATGATAATAACCGCAATAATGATACTGATAAGGTTAATAGAAGTAGTAGTAGTAATAATAATAATGACAATTATAATAATCTCTATCTATCTTTCACTCACCCCTCCTCTCTCTCTCACTCTCACTCTCTCTCTCTCTTTCCTTCTCTCTCCTCTCTCTCTCTCTCACCTTCTCCACCCCCCTCTTCTCTCTCTCTCTCTCTCTCTCTCTCTCTCTCTCTCTCTCTCTCTCTCTCTCTCTCTCTCTCTCTCTCTCTCTCTCTCTCTCTCTCTCTCTCTCTCTCTCTCTCTCTCTCTCTCTCTCTCTCTCTCTCTTTCTCTCTTTCTCTCTCTCCTTATTATTATTATTTATCTCTCCTCGTAATGGTAATAGTTTTAAGCATTCAGAGAACGCATACCTCCGCCAAGGCAACAGGGTTACTGATGCAACAAAAATATTCACACTTGAAAAATTACACTAAAACCACTTCTTTCCCAAGTACACTGTTAATGTCTGTCTTTCCATATCTCGCATTGCTAATTAACCTTTTAAAAGATTCCTTGATCTGGATCAGCACCAATTTAATACCATCTAAGTTGGGCTAAGACACACCTCTGGTAAAAAAAAAAAAAAAAAAAAAAAAGATAAATAAATAAATAAATAAAAACTAAAAAATCGTAAAAATCTGTTCACAACTTTATGAATTATCCTGCTAACCATCCTGAAT
>NC_091583.1:2234476-2236976 GCF_042767895.1 Penaeus vannamei | reverse complement strand
GAGAGAGAGAGAGAGAAGAGTAAAGAAGAGAGAGAAAAATAATGAAGAGAGAGAAAGGGATAGAGAGAGAGTGAGAGTGAGAGAGAGAGAGAGAGACAGAGACAGAGAGAGAGAAAGAGAGACAGAGACAGAGAGAGAGAGAGAGACAGAGACAGAGACAGAGAAGAGAAAAGAAAAGAGAGAGACAGAGAACAGAAAAGAGAGAGAGTAGAGACAGATAAAAGAAAAGAGAGAGAGAGAGAGCGAGAGAAAGGGCAACAAAGATAGGGAGAGGGGGGGAGAGACAGACAGATAGACAATTCCTACATTCACCTATTTCTGTTTGCTCCCGGATCTAGCCTTCGTCTATTCTTCTATTCTTGAGCGCCACGCTGAGGGCTCGAGCAACTAACTTCTACTCTAAGTTATTTTCTTTATGCACTTCCTTTAAGTAACTTATTTGACAGAGGGCGTGTTCTATTTCTTCATATATACCGTTGCACAGAATGATTTGCAAAAAAATATGTCAGCATCAGTTTTGTTTAGTTTTTATCCGTTTTAAATGGTTATCTTTATCATTATTATCTAATTTTTGTCCGTTTTAATTTGTTACTATTATTTTTTTTCTTCATTTTTTCTTCTGACTTTTCCCAATGACCATTTGTTTAAGCTTATTATTCTTCATTAATAGTTTATAAGCTTGGTGCGATTGTCCGACAGGAATAGTACAGTATACGTAATAACAAGAATTTAATGACTTTACAAAATCAATATAATTTCAAACTCAAATACAGAATGCATCTGATAACTGCCTCGAAACTAAACTTAACAGCATAAACTTTAACTAGATTACATGATTTCAAATAGTAAATGTCATGGAAATGCTTCATTTGCAAGGTTTATATTTGATTACTTTACTTTTGTAGTCCGGAAAGTAGTTACTTAGTGGAATTTGCATTTTATTGTACCCACGCCGATCGTGTCGATGTTGATTTTCGTCTGTTTTGCCCTGAATTCCATATATGTCATCAAGAAATATCTATGTGCCTCAGTGGTTTTAATTTGTCATATCATATGTGTATTTAAAACACACATACACACGCACGCACGCACGCACACACACACACACACACACACAAACACACACACACACATATGCACACACACACACACACATATACACACACACACACACATGCACACACACATATGCACACACACACACACACACAAACACACACACACACACACGCACGCACCCACACACAGACACACACACACACACACACACACACCCACACGCACACACACACGCACACACACACACACACGCACGCACACACACACATGCACACACACACACACACACACACATATACACACACACACGCACCCATATATATATATATATATATATATATATATATATATATATATATATATATATATATATATATATATATATATATATATATATATATACATATATATATATATATATATATATATATATATATATATATATATATGTATGTATGTGTGTATGTATATATATATATATATATATATATATATATATATATATATATATATATATATATATATATATATATATTTATATATATATATATACACGTTATGACTGCTTGTATGAAATAAGTTTTCATCTGCTAATGCGTAATCTCTGCCCTTACAAAAGCGACTGATAAAGCTCTGGAAACTTGCCAATCTATTATACAATCTATTATTATTTATCTTATTATCTATTATTATTATTATTATTATACAATCTATTATTATTATTATTATACAATCTATTATTATTTATCTTATTATCTATTATTATTATTATTATTATACAATCTATTATTATTATTATTATTATACAATCTATTATTATTTATCTTATTATCTATTATTATTATTATTATTATACAATCTATTATCATTATTATTATTATACAATCTATTATTATTTATCTTATTATCTATTATTATTATTATTATTATACAATCTATTATCATTATTATTATTATACAATCTATTATTATTTCCCTTACTTGATTTACGAAACCCAGAACCGTGTCGCTCAACCTGGAAAAAAAAAGAAAATAAATCTTGAATATTACTAACAATCTCGGAGCTCTCGACCGCTCGTTCTCGTTCTCCAGTCACGTGACACAGCCCAATTAGTCTAAGCACCCTGAAGTTTAGGTAAACAACGGGAGTACCGAGGTTAATCCCCTCTTTTAAGCACCTGAAGTTTATGTAAACAACGGGAGTACTGAGGTTAATCCCCTCTTTTAAGCACCTGAAGTTTATGTAAACAGCGTGAGTACTGAGGTTAATCCCCTCTTTTAAGCACCTGAAGTTTATGTAAACAACGGGAGTACTGAGGTTAATCCCCTCTTTTAAGCACCTGAAGTTTATGTAAACAACGGGAGTACTGAGGTTAATCCCCTCTTTTAAGCACCTGAAGTTTATGTAAACAACGGGAGTACTGAGGTTAGTCCCCTCTTT
>NC_091583.1:2211976-2216976 GCF_042767895.1 Penaeus vannamei | reverse complement strand
TGCAATCGAGCGTGGCTGAGAGAGCACCAGCTGCGGGAATGGCCTTCATCCCTCGTGAGATTAGATTATGGTCATGGAAGATCGGCATTCATCTTGTCATGAAAGAAGCTTAATCTAATTGCCTGTCTTCGCGACCTTACTTTTTCCGGTTCTCTGCCTGATACTTCTTTTTTTTCGGGTTCCTTGGCGGTTCTTTGATTTGGCTTCTTCGGCGCGATTCGTCATCTTTGGACCGCTGAGTTCCCATCTTATTCTATAATGGTTTCATCATTAATGCTTTGGCGATATCGTCTCGATTCTTAATAATATCCTATATAACGTCAGCTTTGTAATTACTGGGAAAATTGAATTTGAAAACTTTAATTGCCTAACTGTCATGTCATGACTGGATCAGATTTTCATTGGAGATTTGCTGAATCGGGGTCTATATATTTGTTTCAATTAATTCAACCATTTGTGAAATATTAATTTCTCAACTATAGTTTCACGCTGCGTATAAACTAAATTTCAGCTGAACTGTTTAGAAAACTGTCCTAATTCAACAACTATTTTTCCTTTATTTATTCTTTCACGTTTAGTTTTGTCAAGAAAATGTACTTCTAATAAATCTCTCGACTTTGCTTGTCCGAAGGGAATAAGTGGGTAAAAGACAAAAGAAAAAGCCTCTCTATTTGTTTTTATTGCCCCCCTCCCCGCCCCCCTCCCCCATCTTCCGTGCCAGTAGGCCTAAACAAATTTCCATCCGGAGCAACGGTAATAGTGTCACCCAACTCCTCTCGTGCCGGTCGTCAAAACAGCCCCATATAATCCGCCCAGAAGGAGAGCAAATCATCCTGACAGCCGAAGATAACGATTATCGACCAAAGTCACGTAATCTGTATCGGAAACAGTTGGAGAGAGGAGCTGGAGAGGCGAGAGCAGGGGCGAGTAGAGTAAAGAGGGGGAGAGGGGAGTGGCGAGGAGGGAGTGAGAAAAGGAGATATATATTTAGGTTGAGAGAGAAGGAAGTCCAGAGAAATTGGTTTAAGCGGGGAAGACAAAGCAAAGAAGTGTGTGAGGGAAGTGTAAAGTAGACAGTGCGAGAGAAAATGTAAAGTAGAGAATGTGAGAAGGGAAATGTGAAGTAAAGAATGTACGAGATGGAGGTGTAAAGCAAAGAGAGCGAGAGAGGGAAGTGGAAGACAAATAATGCAGAAATGTAAAGCAAAGACGTTTGAGCGAAGGAAGTGTAGAGGAGATAGCGTAAGAGAATGAGGTGTAGAGCTAACAGCGTGAGAGAATGAAGTGTAAGACAGACAGCGCGAAAGAGGGGAGTGTAAAGGCGAGTGTAAGAAGTGCAAAGCAAAGAGTGTTAAAAGGGAAGTTGTACGACCTGAAGTATATCTCCGTTTTATGTACATGTCGTGCACGGTAATCACGCAGGGCTTCTTATCCTCACGTCATGTCATCTTCCAGCATGTTAACGCGTTCTTTTAAGGTCATGGAATATGAACATAAGCCTTACGTATATTATGTCATAACCACCATCACCGCTCCTCCCACAGGCTATTCATACTCTCCTCCCCTCTGCGGAATTTATTTACTTATTTATTTTATTTACTTTTTTTTCAATTTACCAAACCAGTTCCTTCTCTCAAGCTACGATTCTGATTCACGCTCTTCCCAATTCTTTTCATCTACGCAATTTTCTATTCACACACACACATACACACAGACACACACAGACACACACACATACACACACAAAACATACACACTCATTCACTCACATGTATCATCCTCATATCATTATTTTGGTATTACTCCTACCGTTTCTATTATCCTCACTATCGACATCATTAGTTAGATCTTATCCTCATAATTATCATTATTTTGTTGTACGAATTTAGAAATACTTTCGGCACAGTTAATTGCTGGTTATAATCAACAGGACTTGATTTTTGATTTTCCAAGTCATTCAAAATTCACCGAGACGCAGTATCGCTTTCACAAATATCTAACCCTTAAAATCTTGATTGGAATTCAATACACTGATTAGATTACAGTTATATATGGGAAGCTGTGTGTTGATGAGACTTATATGCGGGTAGACCTGCTCAGCAGTATATTAATCAGTATGTTAATGAGGTATAATGTACGCATATATCTATATCTATCTATCTATCTATCCATATATATATATATATATATATATATATATATATATATATATATATATATATATATATATATATATATATATATATATATATATATATATATATATATATATATGTATGTGTGTGTGTGTGTGTGTGTGTGTGTGTGTGTGTGTGTGTGTGTGTGTGTGTGTGTGTGTGTGTGTGTGTGTGTATACATAGATATAGATAGATAGATAGATAGATATACAGAGAGATAGTTAGAGATGTATCAGTATCTACGAAATATAACTTTTCAATATCGTTATGGTTACTATTATCATGAATACAATTACTTTTATGATTATTGTGGTTATCATTATGATTATTATAATATTGTCATCATCATTGTTATTCATATCATCTTAGTCATTATTACTATTATTATTGTTGATGCCATTATCATCATCATCATCATCATCATCATCATCATTATTCTTGCTGTTAATATCATTATCATTATTATTATAATTATCAGTAGTAGTTGTAGTAGTATTGTAATTATTGATCTGATAATCATCACTATCATTATTATTTCTTCTTCTTTTTCTTCTTCTTCTTCTCATTATTATTATCATCATCATCATCATCAACATTATTATCATCATATTCGTCATAATCATTTTTATAATCATCATTATCGTAATCATTATCAATATTACTATTATCCTTATGATTATTATCATTGTTATTATCATTAGTATTATCATTATCATTATTATTTTATTATCTTATTCATTATGATTGTTATCATTATCACCATCATTATTTTATCATTGTTATTATCATATTTTTATCATTATCATCATTATCATTATTGCTATTATTATCATCACTATCATTATTGTTGTTATCATCATTATCATTATTATTATAATTATTATTGCTATTATTACCATTATTATTATCGTTATCATTTTATCACTACCATTGTTATTACGACTATTATCATTATCAATGATATCATTAACATCATTATCATCATTATCATTATCATCAATTATTCACAGTAGTGTTTTGCGTCATCATATAATGATAATGGACACTCCTCACTCGTGCCAAGGCTCCGAAATGTTACATGTTAAGAATCATAAGGATAATGTTAGCCATTAAGAATAATATATCAACTTTACGAAACCGTTCCTATGGCCGTGAAGCCTTAACAATTATCGTCAAAACAAGATTCTAAAGAAGGAAAGAAGGAAAAAAAAAAAAAAAATCGTCAACACCTACAGAATTATAAGCCACAGGATCATGCGTAGAAGAAGAAGAAGAAGAAGAAGAAGAAGAAGAAGAAGAAGAAGAAGAAGATGAAGAAGAAGAAAAAGAAGAAGAAGAAGAAAAAGAAGAAGAAGAAGAAAAAGAAGAAGAAGAAGAAGAAAAAGAAGAAGAAGAAGAAGAAGAATAAGAACAAGAACAAAAAGAAAAAGAAGAACAAAGAAAAAGAAATAGAAGAGGAAGATGAAGAAGAAGAGTAAGAAGAACAAGAAGAAAAAGAAGAAGAAAAAAAAAGAAAAGAAAAAGAAGAAGAAGAGGAAGAAGAACAAGAAGAAAAAGAAAAAGAAGAAGAAGAAAAAGAAAAAAAAGACGAAGAAGAAGAAAGAGAAGAAGAAGAAGAAGAAGAAGAAGAAAAAAGAAAAAAAAGAAGGAGAATAAGAAAAAGAAAAGAAGAAGAAGAAGAAGAAGAAGAAGAAGAAAAAAGAAAAAGAAGAAAAGAAGAAGAAGAAGAAAAAGAAGAAGAAGAAGAAGAAAAAGACAAAAAAAAAAAAAAAAAATTCTGGTGTGAGATCGCACGCCGCACAGGGGAGAGCCAGCCCGGGAGGCGCTGAGCTGTCATCTGTGTTTACGACTGCGGGAAATGGCTTGCGTTCCGACAGCCCGAGTGGACTTTCGCGAAAAGGGATGAAGGCGGAATGAACGCAAGGATATTCAAATGATCCTGAGGTTATTCTAGGGAAGGATATTCATATGATCCTGAGGTTATTCTAAGGAAGGATATTCATATGATCCTGAGGTTATTCTAAGGAAGGATATTCAAATGATCCTGAGGTTATTCTAAGGAAGGATATTCATATGATCCTGAGGTTATTCTAAGGAAGGATATTCATATGATCCTGAGGTTATTCTAAGGAAGGATATTCATATGATCCTGAGGTTATTCTAAGGAAGGATATTCATATGATCCTGAGGTTATTCTAAGGAAGGATATTCAAATGATCCTGAGGTTATTCTAAGGAAGGATATTCAAATGATCCTGAGGTTATTCTAAGGAAGGATATTCAAATGATCCTGAGGTTATTCTAAGGAAGGATATTCAAATGAGCCTGAGGTTATTCTAAGGAAGGATATTCAAATGATCCTGAGGTTATTCTAAGGAAGGATATTCATATGATCCTGAGGTTATTCTAAGGAAGGATATTCATATGATCCTGAGGTTATTCTAAGGAAGGATATTCATATGATCCTGAGGTTATTCTAAGGAAGGATATTCATATGATCCTGAGGTTATTCTAAGGAAGGATATTCATATGATCCTGAGGTTATTCTAAGGAAGGATATTCAAATGATCCTGAGGTTATTCTAAGGAAGGATATTCAAATGATCCTGAGGTTATTCTAAGGAAGGATATTCATATGATCCTGAGGTTATTCTAAGGAAGGATATTCAAATGATCCTGAGTTTCTTGAGGTTATTCTAAGGAAGGATATTCATATGATCCTGAGGTTATTCTAAGGAAGGATATTCAAATGATCCTGAGGTTATTCTAAGGAAGGATATTCAAATGATCCTGAGGTTATTCTAAGGAAGGATATTCATATGATC
>NC_091583.1:2194476-2196976 GCF_042767895.1 Penaeus vannamei | reverse complement strand
ATTATCTATTATTTATCATTTATTATTCATTTATTATTTATCATATATTATTCATTTATTATTTATCATTTATTATTAATTCCTTATTTATTATTCATTTATTATTTATTATTGATATATTATTTATATTCATTATTTATATTTATTTATCCAAGATGATATTCACATTTCATTCACATTTCCAAGTTCTTCCTCAACACTGTCGTCGCGACGGCTCTCGGCTTCGTATTTCCGTGTCCACTTTTAGCGAAGCGAAGAAGAAGGTCTGCTAAAGCGTTGCCGATTGTAGCAGCAAAGTGACGTCGTAGTAATTCGCTAGCATCATCGCCAGCCATTCAACAATCAAGTAATTGTCATCACCAAATTGTCATCCTGTCTCACCATCCTGAACCAAGCTGTCAAGTGAACCGTGATTGCTGCTGGCGAATTTTGTTATCCATGTTGCGGATGTGGAAATATTGTTTTTATAATGGACGAACGATTTGCACACACACACACACACACGCACACACACACAAGCACACATGCACACACAAACAAGCACACACACACACACACACACACACACACACACACACACACACTCAAGTACGCACAAGAATGTCAAACTAATACCTACTTTCGGTTTGACATTCTTGTGCGTTCCATTTTTGTGGTTAATATTTTTGTATATGTTTTGAGATCATGTATTTATTCGTATTTTTTCGGTATATATATATATATATATATATATATATATATATATATATATATATATATATATATATATATATATATATATATATATATATATATATATATATATCTGGGCGTGTGTGTTTGTGCGTGTGTGTGTGTGTGTGTGTGTGGATGTGTGAATGTGTGTGTGTGTGCGTGTGCGTGTGTGACTGTGCGCGTACGTGCGTGCGTGCGTGTGTGTGTGGATGTGTATGTTTACGTGTATGCATATTGAATGAATGGCAAAACACCCCCCCCCCTCTACCGCGAAGGTGTGGCACCTACAGAAAGCTATCCTTCTTGCAATATGCAGTTCCATTCTCGCCCAGCCTCTTTCTCCTAACATAAGTGTGCTATATTCGTGGGACTCGCCAGCAGCGCTCTCCTCTCCCTGTGGTGGGATACAGGCCATCAGATGGAATGGTCAGCTGCGCGGTTTGGCTTTTCTTCGGATGATGTCTACGCTTGCAAATACAGGGGGTCCTTGACTTATGACGGAGATTCGTTCCTACGTTCTTTTCTTTTCTTTCTTTCAATCTCTTTCTTTATCTCTCTCTCTCTTCTCTCTTTCTTTTCTTCTCTCTCTCTTTCTCTTCTCTCTTTCTTTTATTTTTCTCTCTTTTATCACCCTCCCCCTCTCTCTCTCCTTCTCTCTCTTCTGTCTTTCTTTTCTTTTTCTCTCTCTCCTTCTCTCACTCACTCACTCACTCTCTCTCTCTCTCTCTCTCTCTCTCTGTCTCTCTCTCTCTCTCTCTCTCTCTCTCTCTCTCTCTCTCTCTCTCTCTCTCTCTCTCTCTCTCTCTCTCTCTCTCCCTCCCTCTCCCTGTGTTACGTGTATATTGATTATGCTATGCCATTCTAAGTGAAGAATTAATACTAACGACATAATATTGGATAAAAATAGATGTGTAAAGGAATTGACCGAAATGCAAACTCAAGAACTGGAAGTAAACGCAAAATATTAAACCGAACTACGCCGATAATAAAAAAAAAAAGCAAGTTGGTGACGTTTTGAATCAAATTGTAATCATTTTGATTTTACCGTAATATGAAGTCTGGCATGACTGAAAACACGGATTTAGTAGTTTTCTTGTTATATGAGTGACTGTGAACTATGCATAAGATACGTGGATAAAACAACAGCGAGAACACTTTCTTAATAGTTAATGGTTTAAACAAATAAATGTACATGGAGGTCATAAAGTACTTCGTGCCATTCATTCACATGGTTTTGTTTATTCATTTCCTGGATGTGCTGATCTAGCTTGTTTTCGAAATACCACGAACGGGAACACATCGAAGCCATCATTAACAGCCTTTTCCTCGCGTAAAATAAAAATCATATTAATTTATTTGCTTAATACGTATAACGTATATCGCTAACCACTTTTATCTTTTTTCCGAAAATCCTAATTGTCAAGAGGCAATGTGGAGACAATTGGCTTGTGTCTGAAGCTTGGACTCACCGTGGCTGACTTCGGCGACATCCCTCTGTCCTTAATGTGAAATAAGGAGCTAAGAGAGAAGTGTCACATTATTTAAAATGCCACATTTAAAAGCCTTAGCTAAACAAAGGTAATTTTTGATGTTTACTTGTGCGAAGCTTCGAAACTTCTCTTCGACATCACATTCCTTGCTATTGAACAATTATCCACTTTATCATTTCATTTTCCACCAACAGTTGATTTATTCGAAACAGAAAATATTTGGTTATTCTAAGTGCAATGGGAATTCATTAATCTCGCACTGTCGCTGCCATAGTCTTTTTAACAGCCTCGCCTGC
>NC_091583.1:2176976-2179476 GCF_042767895.1 Penaeus vannamei | reverse complement strand
TGGATTACATCATCTATTGTTAGTTTTATGTTTAATATGTATAACCATAAGATAATTCTGCATTACCATATATGCCTTCCAGATTTTTTTTTTTTTATAATTTTTATCAGCCTGTTTGTCATTTTCTATGGGTCCATATACACATCTACCTATACATACATGTATATAGTATATGGTATTTATACACACACACATACACACACACACACACACACACACACACACACACACACACACACACACACACACACACACACACACACAAATGTATATACAGTACATACATACACACACAAACGATAGATTCCTTTTCTCCCCCCCCACTATGCCCCCCTCCCCCCACACGGGTAGGGGGGGGGGCGCGGAATCGTGCGAACAAGATTGCCCTTTATTAAAAAAAAAAAAAAAAAAAAAAAAAAAAAATCCCTTGCTCACTTCCATTCACAAGAACCGGAGTTCTTCAGCCACGCGCAGTTTTTCGAATATTTTTTCTTTTATGAAAGTGTTCCATCCAACTGGTATTCTCAGGTGTCTGTTTATACCTTTCTTGAATCTTTCGTTTACTGTGATGTTCTTGCCTTTGATATTCTTTTCTTTATTCACTCTCCTCATTGTACTCCTTTCGACTCACACGTGCCTGTCTAGTACTCTTGAGCCGTGATGAATGAACAGTTCTTTAATTGCCACAGAAATTTGCGTCCATTACAATCTATTTCAAACATTAATAACTGAAATCAGCGTGGTCTGACTGCTAAGTGGGCACGGGGCATGGATACCAGACGCTTGTTTACCGTGGGTGGATGCACATAAATCAACACGGGTTATTGGGCCAGCGGACGCCCATAAAACCGTTCGCTCGCCACATCCCACGCACTAAGAATAGCCTCGACGGTCAATCGGGCTAATTGAGCTGTGTTCGTAGCAGCCATAAAGAGGCTCGTGTCGTTGTACGGTTGTTTGCGTGGCGCTGCGTCGTCCGGGCCGGGAGTGGCTTGCGGTTCCTGGTCGTCCGCTTGTAAATGCACGGAGGCTTAACGTCCACTAGGCCCAAGTAAAAAGGCTGTGAAATCCGCGGACATTTATTTTCTCCGCGCGGGAGGAACTTCACTTGTTTTCGCGCGCGCGAGAGGCAAGAGGCGGAACGTACAGAGCCACGCTTCGCCACCTGTTCTGCATGTTCGGGTTTTATGAATATAAAGCGAGTGCGGCCGCTCGAACGACGGCGCCCAACGCGGGACGAAGGACTCCCATTTCGGGGCTTGGGTTTCACGAGGCTTAAAGGGGACCTCTTATCTCCCCCTCCCATGCCTTATCTCTGCCCTATCTCTCCTTCCTTTGCTTCTCTCTTCTACCCCCTTCGGAGCGTCTTCCCTCTGTGCTTGTTGGCTGCCATGTGAGCACAAGGGGATCACGATGTCTTGCAGGCCGGGGAGTCACAGCTGAGAATGCAAGAATGGAATTGTATAACTGCTTATGGAGTTTGGTGGCCGCCGTTTAGTCGCTGCTTGGTGTTAATTCGATACGAAAAGTTCATTTCTTCTTTCTTTTATATCTATCGGCGTAATTCGGCAAATCTAACAAAAAAACAGTGGCATAAAATCAACAATTTTCCGCATAACAACCGGATGATTATAAGCTTAAACGAAATTCACATAAGAGACAAAAGGAGTGATTTAATCTATATTTACACTTGAAACTCTTCACCCTTCACCAGCAGCATAACAAAGTACCCCTGAACAAGACCGTACTCAGCGAAATTGGAAGGCGCCGCCACGTTTAAAAGGTAGCGGTGTTCGCGTCCTTTTTTCCGATTGACGTTTTTTTTTCTATATATATGATTTTATTTATTTTCTATTTTTTCAAGAGCAATTCCTTTTTACTCTGTCGGTCAATTTTCTGATGATACGGACAATGATTTTTTTTTCCCCCTTTTTTGTGAATCATGCAAATATGTAGCGAGTCTCGCCCGAATGCCCTTATATTAGATTGCTTTTTAGGTGATTTTCCAATATACAAGCGAGGAGTGGCCATGCTGTAAAAGCTGCAATGGAACATGAGAGAGGGGCAGAGAGAGAAAGGAGCGGGAAGCATGTGTGCGGTAATGGGTGAGAGAAAGTTGGAAAGAGAGAGAGAGAGAGAGAGAGAGCAAGGGTAAGGGAGAGAAAGTGGGAAAGAGAGAGAGAGAGAGAGAGAAAGGAGCGGGAAGAGAGAGTGGGAAAGAGAGAGAGAAAGTGGGAAAGAGAGAGAGAGAGCAAGGGTATGTGAAAGAGAGGGAGAGAGAAAGTGGGAAAGAGTGAGAGAGAGAGAGCAAGGGTAAGTGAGAGAAAGTGGGAAAGAGAGAGAGAGAGAGAGCAAGGGTAAGTGAGAGAGAGGGAGAGAGAGAGTGGGAAAGAGAGAGAGAGAGAGAGCAAGGGTAAGTGAGGGAGAGGGAAAGAGAGAGGAAGAGAAGGAGAGAGAGTGAGAGTGTGTGTGTATAAGAGAGAGAGAGAGAGAACAAGGG
>NC_091583.1:2109476-2111976 GCF_042767895.1 Penaeus vannamei | reverse complement strand
TACTTTTTATCCGTTTTCACAATAAAGTCCGAGGTTGTTACTGTTTATCCGTTTTCATAATAAAGTCCGAGGTTGTTACTTTTATCCGTTTTCACAATAAAGTCCGAGGTTGTTACTTTTTATCCGTTTTCATAATAAAGTCCGAGGATTTTACTTTTTATCCGTTTTCACAATAAAGTCCGAGGTTGTTACTTTTTATCCGTTTTCATAATAAAGTCCGAGGTTGTTACTTTTTATCCGTTTTCATAATAAAGTCCGAGGTTGTTACTTTTTATCCGTTTTCACAATAAAGTCCGAGGTTGTCACTTTTTATCCGTTTCCATAATAAAGTCCGAGGTTGTTACTTTTTATCCGTTTTCACAATAAAGTCCGAGGTTTTTACTTTTTATCCGTTTTCACAATAAAGTCCGAGGTTGTTACTTTTTATCCGTTTTTATAATAAAGTCCGAAGATTTTACTTTTTATCCGTTTTCACAATAAAGTCCGAGGTTGTTACTTTTTATCCGTTTTCATAATAAAGTCCGAGGTTGTTACTTTTTATCCGTTTTCATAATAAAGTCCGAAGATTTTACTTTTTATCCGTTTTCACAATAAAGTCCGAGGTTGTTACTTTTTATCCGTTTTCACAATAAAGTCCGAGGTTGTTACTTTTTATCCGTTTTCATAATAAAGTCCGAAGATTTTACTTTTTATCCGTTTTCACAATAAAGTCCGAGGTTGTTACTTTTTATCCGTTTTCATAATAAAGTCCGAAGATTTTACTTTTTATCCGTTTTCACAATAAAGTCCGAGGTTGTTACTTTTTATCCGTTTTCATAATAAAGTCCGAAGATTTTACTTTTTATCCGTTTTCACAATAAAGTCCGAGGTTGTTACTTTTTATCCGTTTTCATAATAAAGTCCGAGGTTGTTACTTTTTATCCGTTTTCATAATAAAGTCCGAAGATTTTACTTTTTATCCGTTTTCACAATAAAGTCCGAGGTTGTTACTTTTTATCCGTTTTCACAATAAAGTCCGAGGTTGTTACTTTTTATCCGTTTTCATAATAAAGTCCGAAGATTTTACTTTTTATCCGTTTTCACAATAAAGTCCGAGGTTGTTACTTTTTATCCGTTTCCATAATAAAGTCCGAGGTTGTTACTTTTTATCCGTTTTCATAATAAAGTCCGAAGATTTTACTTTTTATCCGTTTTCACAATAAAGTCCGAGGTTGTTACTTTTTATCCGTTTTCATAATAAAGTCCGAGGTTGTTACTTTTTATCCGCTTTCATAATAAAGTCCGAGGTTGTTACTTTTTATCCGTTTTCACAATAAAGTCCGAGGTTGTTACTCTTTATCCATTTTCACAATAAAGTCCGAGGTTGTTACTCTTTATCCGTTTTCACAATAAAGTCCGAGGTTGTCACTTTTTATCCGTTTTCGCAATAAAGTCCGAGGTTGTTACTTTTTATCCGTTTTCATAATAAAGTCCGAGGTTGTTACTTTTTATCCGTTTTCATAATAAAGTCCGAGGTTGTTACTTTTTATCCGTTTTCATAATAAAGTCCGAGGTTGTTACTCTTTATCGTTTTCATAATAAAGTCCGAGGTTGTTACTTTTTATCCGTTTTCACAATAAAGTCCGAGGTTGTTACTTTTTATCCGTTTTCATAATAAAGTCCGAGGTTGTTACTTTTTATCCGTTTTCATAATAAAGTCCGAGGTTGTTACTTTTTATTCGTTTTCATAATAAAGTCCGAGGTTGTTACTTTTTATTCGTTTTCACAATAAAGTCCGAGGTTGTTACTTTTTATCCGTTTTCATAATAAAGTCCGAGGTTGTTACTTTTTATCCGTTTTCACAATAAAGTCCGAGGTTGTTACTTTTTATGCGTTTTCATAATAAAGTCCGAGGTTGTTACTTTTTATCCGTTTTCATAATAAAGTCCGAGGTTGTTACTTTTTATCCGTTTTCATAATAAAGTCCGAGGTTGTTACTTTTTATCCGTTTTCATAATAAAGTCCGAGGTTGTAACTTTTTATCCGTTTTCATAATAAAGTCCGAGGTTGTTACTTTTTATCCTTCATAATAAAGTCCGAGGTTGTTACTGTTTATCCGTTTTCATAATAAAGTCCGAGGTTGTTACTTTTTATCCGTTTTCACAATAAAGTCTGAGGTTGTTACTTTTTATCCGTTTTCACAATAAAGTCCGAGGTTGTTACTTTTTATCCGTTTTCACAATAAAGTCCGAGGTTGTTACTTTTTATCCGTTTTCATAATAAAGTCCGAGGTTGTCACTTTTTATCCGTTTTCATAATAAAGTCCGAGGTTGTTACTTTTTATCCGTTTTCATAATAAAGTCCGAGGTTGTTACTTTTTATCCGTTTTTATAATAAAGTCCGGTTGTTACTTTTTATCCGTTTTTATAATAAAGTCCGGTTGTCACTTTTTATCCGTTTTCATAATAAAGTCCGAGGTTGTTACTTTTTATCCGTTTTCACAATAAAGTCCGAGGTTGTT
>NC_091583.1:2081976-2084476 GCF_042767895.1 Penaeus vannamei | reverse complement strand
AGTTACTTGTGCTGAAAGAGCTCCTCCGTTTCATGAATTCAAAAAAAAAAAAAAAAAAAAAGATCAAGTTGTATAGCTCTTTTATGATGATAATGATAATCATGATAATAAATGATAATAAACTGTAAAATGATAACGGTGATAATGATAATGATAATAATAATATAAGAATAATGATAATGAAAATCATGATATTAGTAACGGTAATAGTTGTAGTTTTAATGATTATAGCGATAGCAACAATAATAATGATGGTGGTGATGATGATAATGATAATAATGATAATCATAATGACAATGATTATAACGATAATAATAATGATAATGACATTAATAATATTATTAACAATAAGGAGAAAAATACTGATACTAATTTTAATGAATAATAATAAGAAGAATGATAATTATAATGTATTCTCAATGATAATCATTAGAATAATCCTAACGATAATGATTATAATAATTATTATTATGATGATATTAACAATAGAAATATCGATAACCTTACTAGTATCAGCATCAACAAACGAAACAATGATAATAAAAGACAAGAACAACAATTAAAATAATAGTGACAATAATGTTAATGACACTTATAATTATAACAATAATAATAACAATAAGGATAAGGATAAGGATAATAATAATCATAATGGTGATGATAAGGATAATAATAATGATGGTAATAATGCTAATAATAATTATGCTATTGACAATGATGATAATAATTATATTGATGATGATGATGATAATAATAATGATGATAATAGTGATAATCATAATAGTTATGAAAATAAAAACAAAGATTATATATATATATATATATATATATATATATATATATATATATATATATATATATATATATATATATATGTACAAATATATATATATATATATATATATATATATATATATATATATATATATATATATATATATATATATATATATATATGTACATATGTATATATATATATGTATATATATGTGTGTATATATATACATATATATATATATATATATATATATATATATATATATATATATATATATATATGTATAAATATATGTGTTTCTGTGTACATATGTACATATATACATATATATAGATATGTATATATATGTTTGTATATATATACATATATATGTATATATATGTACATATGTACATATATATATATATATATATATATATATATATATATATATATATATATATATATATATATATATATATATATATATATATATAATGAATAGAGTTCAACATATTCCTATATTTTCTTTCATACAACAACGTAATGCACTATATCCATCACGAGGGCCTCCCCCGATAGTTTTGCATATATATAGCCCTATTACTTGCATGAAAAGTATCTTGCTTTGCACCTCCCGTTAAGAACACCTGCTAATATATCTCGCACGCCACCCTTCTTTATATAGAATCTGTTTCAACGGTTTTTCTCCTGGCTATACCTTTTTCCACGTGAAACCACACGCAGAACACGTATACTGTCACCTGCTCCCACGGCCCCCTTGCCCACTATTCATAAAATCCATACCTTAAATTTCCCATGAAGAGTAATGCTCGCCATATACAATGCACAGCTCCCACAGTTTCCAGCTCTTGTCCAGATGTCAATAAACCCATCACTCGATTTTTTTGCTGACGTGCCATAAACGGATTCGACCAGTATCCACCAAAATACCAAATCAATAGTTCCCTGTTTTCCATATATATATATATATGCAGCACGCCAGGAAATGCAGGGACGAGTTAAATATCAGTGAGATCAGGGCCATAATATGTTTCCCTTTTTATTAGACATTTTCACTAGATTCCCCCCCGGATATATGCAAGTATGAGTGCGAGTACGTGTGTGTATATATGTGTGTGTTTGTGCGTGAATGTTTATGTCTTTGTCTGTTTGAGAGAGTATGAGTGTGTTTATGTGTTTGTTTGAGAGAGTATGTGTGTGTAATATGTGTGTGTGTGTGTGTGTGTATGTGTGTGTGTGCAGGCATGCGTATATGTATCTTAATGGACCTAACTCATGTTTATAGGCCGTGTTGGATGGGTCACAGTGACACCAACTATGAGTGGTCACCAAGAAAATTTACATACATATTGGCCCTGCATGACCGCGAGCTCTACGTGCCCCTACTCAATTAGCATGCAAGTCGATACTCACAACTGTAACTTCATTAACACGTCTTTGCACCTCACGAGAGCGCGAGGGTCTCACGCTGAGTGAAACTCTTCTTTGCCATGCACGCGACTGGTCATGCGCTTGGCCCTTCTCCAACAAACTTTTTATAGCGCTCTCTTTCTCTGTCTTCCGCATTCTCTCTCTCTCTCTCTCTCTCTCTCTCTCTCTCTCTCTCTCTCTCTCTCTCTCTCTCTCTTTCTCTTTCTCTCTCTCTCTCTCTCTCTCTCTCTCTCTCTCTCTCTCTCTCTCTCTCTCTCTCTCTCTCTCTCTCTCTCTCTCTCTCTCTCT
>NC_091583.1:2046053-2048553 GCF_042767895.1 Penaeus vannamei | reverse complement strand
TATATATATATATATATATATATATATATATATATATATATATATATATATATATATATATATATATATATATACACACACACACACACACACACACACACACACACACACACACACACACACACACACACACGTATATATATATATATATATATATATATATATATATATATATATATATATATATATATATATATATATATATATATGTATGTATGTATGTATATGTATATGTATATTTGTATATATATAGATAGATAGATAGATACATACATACATACATACATACATACATACATACATATATATATATATATATATATATATATATATATATATATATATATATATATATATATATATATATATGAAAGCTGAAACCAACCACAGAACTCGACTGCAAAATTTCTATAAATCCTTGTTCTCCTTAAAGAGAGAGAAAAAGACAGGCGGAAAACTACCTCGCTGGAGAGATTGGCAGAGAAACCTCATTATTGGTCACCGTTGGAGAGATAATAAGTGATCTCTTTCAGCCCAGGCGTCCGCGATCAGCTGAGGCCCCCTTCAAAATGCTTGTGAAGATTTGTTTACCTTTGGTCTTGAAGGGAAATGAATATAAACAGAAACGGGTATATATCATAGGTCAAAGCCGAAGAGAGAAATTGGATTTCCACCTTTTGCTGCGAGGGTTGCCGTTATAATAAAAGTGTTTGAATATTACGAAGTTCTAGCAGGAACCCGGATTCTGTTATCGTAAATGCGTAAAAAAGCTGTACTGACCGTTTTCCACAGATAGCAAACAGCGACGGTTGTACAGGGTCCCTGTTACTCCCTTGTGATGGATTACCAGTATGTAGCACAAAATACTAAAATTTTCAAAGGAATTCGCAAGCTCTATCTCCATGTTCCTGAGGACGTTCACGAATTGGTATCGAGTACAATGTCAAAACACTTTCTCAAGAGAGCGAAAATGATTACCCATTCATAAAGCGGAATTAGTTTTGAGCACCTCATTAACACGACATTGTTACGTAAAATTTGCATAAGAATTACTGATGAGGGTTTGATGATTACTTTTTTTTTTAACTGACACTATTACGCACTAGTAATTATCATGTAATAAGATGACTTCTTTAGATGCATTACCTCTCGTTGGTGGGTGTTCCTTGAACACACAAACCATAATATTTACATTGTGATATTCAGATTATCATTCCAGATCTTATATTTTAAATGTTACTGTGTTGAGATATCCCCGAGAATACAGACCCAGTCTCAACTGCTTCTTGAGACTAGATATGATATACAAAAAGATTTGATAATAATTTGACCTCTAACTCAAAATGAGGCATCGAAATTTACAACAAACTGAAATTCTTGAATGAAAAATGAGGCATAACACGCATAATCGGCTTAGATCTCCCTTTATCCCTGCCTCGGTCGGCGGATGGAGACTGAAGGATAACTGAGCACTTCCATATCTACAAATTAAATTAATGAAAAAATACTAATGGAAGGAAGTTCAGTGGCCATAGAGCCGCTTAGACGTCACCTGCACCCACAAATGGTATGGAGGCAATCGTTCTTCAACCGTTCTACATATGGGAAAATGCTAAGGATATTTTACGTAATATTCGGAAAATATGATGCTCACTTTCTCCGTTTACTAGACTGCGTCTGTTGCATGAGTGGGCAGTATGATCTCAGTCCTCTGCCATCACACCCAAACTATCTATTTACGTGGAAGCGCTCTTTTTGATCTTCAAAATCAGAGCATTTACTTGCAATGTGTGCAACCGAGCAGAGGCTTTAGTTTTAGTTGTTTTTTTTCTTCTTTCTTTAATTCCTGTCACAGAAAAAAAAGAGTCCTTCTTTGAAATGTCTTGAAATCTTCTCGTTCTCTTCTGCTAGTGTTAAAACGTTGGTAAATAATCATGGCAAGGGAGAACGAAGGGGATGACGCTTTTTTATCATGTCGATTTTTTCCTGCTCGTTGGGCAGCTTTATTATCATCATCATGGAATCTTCAATTACCTTTTTTGTTCTTGCTGTTGACGGCGATGCCTTCGTTATCATCTGGCTTTGTAAATACGCTCCGCTAAGACTTAATCCTCTGTCATTTCGCAGTGACATCAACTACTTTCTGAAACAACGTCCCGGTACATGACTAAAACCCGCAATAAAACAACAATAATAACCGTAGTAAAACTTCGCCAAATTGCAAAAAGGGACACTTACCTCGTTAGAATCGCAGCGTCCCCAGCAGCTCATCACGTTGATGTAATCCCAGCACATTCGGCCGTTGTCGTCTGTCTTGTGAACCTGCAAGGCGCCAGAGGGAGGGTGAGTGTTGAAGTCCTCTTCCTGCTCAAATTGTCTTAGTTGTCTGTGTTTGTTTACCGGCTTACTAACATACTTATCTATATATTTGTCTGTCTGTCTGTTATTCTCATCATCCTCTCTATCTCTCTATCTATCTATCTATCTCTTTCTCCCTTTC
>NC_091583.1:2036053-2041053 GCF_042767895.1 Penaeus vannamei | reverse complement strand
TTTGGGTTTCAATTATCACTATTATGAAAAGAGCTGATTTTATATATATTTATATATATATATATATTTTATATATATATACATATAAATTATATATATATATATATATATATATATATATATATATATATATATATATATATATATATATATATATATATTTATATATATATATAAAATCAGATATATATAGAGAGGGAGATAGAGATAGAGATAGAGAGAGAGGGAGAGGGAGAGGGAGAGAGAGAGAGAGAGAGAGAGAGGGAGAGGGAGAGAGAGAGGGAGAGAGAGAGAGAGAGAGAGAGAGAGAGAGAGAGAGAGAGAGAGAGAGAGAGAGAGAGAGAGAGAGAGAGAGTGAGAGTGAGAGAGAGAGAGAGAGAGAGAGAGAGAGAGAGAGAGAGAGAGAGAGAGAGAGAGAGAGAGAGAGAGAGAGAGAGAGAGAGAGAGAGAGAGAGAGAGAGAGAGAGAGAGAGAGAGAGGGAGAGGGAGAGGGAGAGAGAGAGAGAGAGTTTATTTCGTTAGGCAGGTTAGCGATATGGGCATCCACGAAAGTTCACAGACAATTCTGAGAATAGACTTAGAGACTCAAATATGTGTCGGTCGTTTGTTTACATTTTTTATTTGCGCTCATCAGTTTATTGCACATTCATAAATACATAAAAATGTATGTGTTCTCATTGGGGAAATACTCAAATCAGCTGATGCAACACACACTAATGCATAATTACCTGTAGAAAATATGAATATCAATAAAAAGTGTTCAGATGGCTTATAACGGAAGCGCCAAGGCTGTGATATCTCTCTATACGGAACTTTGTAATTCGTAAATACACAAATTGATGAGTACGTGGATTTTTATAGAAAACAACATATAATTATGAAATTAAGAAAAATAGATATTTTTCTAAGTTTTCGCAAAACTATCGAGCTATAAATCACTGGAGTCAAATCATGAATTTCAATGTTGAAATTATTTGTTTTTCATCCTTAATAAATATGGACAAAGTATACAGTTAAAACTATTAACTCCTTGGTATAAGATTTTTGTAGAAGTTAGGGATGATTCTCTTATGAATGAAGAAAAGAGTTTTTTTCCGTAGATTTCTTGTAACAAATTTCTTTCGCTGTAGCATTAGTCATCTATGAAACGCTAACTGTTGCTTCATTGGGTCGAACATCAAAAACGCTGGAGTCAACTACACTTTTGAGGACAGTGAAGGAGATGAAATTCTTGCAAGCATCACCTGCAATCATTTTTTTTTTTCCCACTAATGTAGGGTGCTTATGGCCTACTTGCTCAGAATAGCATTGAGTCTGAGATTCTTTGCCAATGCCAGTATATATATATATATATATATATATATATATATATATATATATATATATATATATATATATATATATATATATATATATATATATATATAAGCACACACATACATACATACATACACATACATATCCATCTATCTACACACACACACACACTTATATGTGTCCTCAGAAAAGGCCATTTATGAGGCCCTCTTCTGAAGACTCCATGAGTGTTTGAAAATGGTTATATTTACAACTCGTATCCACTTTAATTACGAGACAACCATACCAGGCTGAATCGTAAGTTAATGACTCATTTCGGCGCAAGAGGCGTAATCTCTCTCTCTCAAAAAAAAAAAATGATAATAATAATAATAAAAAAAAAAATAATAACAATAATATTTTTTTTAAAGTCTACAACGAAGTAGGTATTCTAGCCTAGGTATGCTTGGGACATCAGCTGATTTTTCCCCATAAACACTGAATTTCGAAATAATGTTTATGCCTGAAATAATATAAACCATGATCATCCTCATAGGTATCAGTATTCACATGGGAAGAGAGAGAGAGAGAGACAGAGAAAAATATTTTGTATTTTATTTTGTTTTCTTTTAGTTTCATTGCATTGCCCGCTGGTATATAAAAAGTAAGGAGTAAGTGTATTGGTGAGAAATTGATAGTTATCAGTAATTGCCAAAGGTACGTTGCAATCTGTCTTCTTTAAAACAGACAGAATAGTCAGAAGAGCTTCAATATTTTTTTATGTTAAACTGCCAAGATGTTTTAGTTATTAACGACAGTTTAAAACGTAATAATATATAGGTAACCCACTTCATAAACATTCGTCTAATTTCGAATTATACTTTATCTATTTTTACACAATTGAATATTTTCTTATATACTTCGGTACATTCGCCAATATGATCATTGATAATATACGATAACGTCTGATTGTCGGAAACTGCTTTTCAATTACGTGAATGATGTCCATAGATACTTGTTTCATTATGTAATTACATATGATGTTGGATCATAGGTTCTGATTAATTACTTGAAATGTTAATTACCGGTAAGTGAGAATACCAGTTACCTGATCCTATTGTAATAACTGCTTGAAGCGTTCCTGGGAGAATCATCCTCGCCATCTTTATTTCGAAGGGTTGGATGGATCTGTTGACTAAGGCAGGCTAAAGTTGTGCTAGATAATTACTTTATGGCCCTATTGACTACACTGAAAACGTTATTTAGCAGTTATCGCTTGATTAGGACAAGATATATGGTTCCTTGGACTCAGGACTCAAGAAAAACTTAATAACTTTACTTAGACTCGATGTTAGGTACGTTGGAGAATCCAATTCTTGTTTTATTCACGTGCAAGGCAAAGTCCAGCAGTTTAAATGAAAGGCTAGACAGTTTGTGAATGTTCTGATTTCCATGAAACAAAGATGGAGGAATATTTCTTGATTAAGAAAATGCCAAATCAAAACTCAAGTATTGTCCAGTAAGTTATAAACGACCTCATTGTTAAAAAACTTCCAGGAATTACTTGATCTCTCTGTAGTATCATTCATTTTTTTCCCAGCAGGCTTCTTGTTTGTTATTCATTCTTGTCCAAATTTACTCCAAGTGTAATATGGTCAGACTCAAAAGATCATGTTTGTCTTTAGTGTGGGCGAGTTTCAGTTCAACCTAGACGTTCCTTTGTTACGGAAGCCCATTATCTTTCACTGCTTGCTGTTTTGAGTTTTGTAGTCTCGTGTTGAATCACTTTCCCAGAAAACTTACTTTAAATTCATACGTCTATTCATCCTTATTATCTACATCCATTTATACAGTCATAATTACTTTAGTATCTAGTTGGTATAACTGCTTTCCCCAAACTAGTGGGTATGAACAATTAGGCTTATGAATAATCAGCATCATCATTGAGGAGCTAACGCCGACGGGGGCGCATAGCCACATCAACACTTCCTTTCCATCCACGAGGGTCCTTTGTGGTGAGCGCAGGGACTTGACCCACTTTTAGCTCCTCACAACGGCTCTTATCAACTTGCTCAAGCCACATCCTCGGTCATCCTACAGGCCTCCACCCTGGGTTAGTGATCCTAGATTGTGCAAGTAACAGGTACTGTACCAATCTCATGGTGCAAAATAATAATCCCCTATGATCAGGCGCTAGGACCTGTTATGAAAGGCATCAAGACGAAATTCTAAGGCACAGGATATTGTCCAGGTTTCACAACCATATATTTAAACTGGCATTATCAGGGCCTTCAAGAAACATAGCTTGGTCCTTCTGCACAGATATCATCTCAAAATATTCTTGTCAAGAGAGTTCATGACCCCTGAGTTCATGCTAGGCCAATCCGTCTACTGACTTTCTGGTCTAGCAACCTAGAGTCATGAACTGCACTACTAAGGAATGTAAAAATCTGTCTTAAAAGTCCTCGCCACAAGTATGTACTGACTGAAAAGGTTCTATCAGACCTCCGAAGTCCTGGATCTTGGTGTTGGTCCAGGAAACCTCTAGACCCAGGGGCTTCACTTCATTGCTAAATGGATCTACAGCCACTACTATAGGGTTTCTAGAGACTCGGATAGAATAGTAACATCGTCAGTAAAGTCAAGTTTGGATACCTTGATAATGCCCAGAGTTGCTCCACAACGGCTTTGAACAGTAGCTCTGCTCAGTATCCAGTCCATGCAAGTGTTGAAAAGTGTTGATCCAAGAATATAGCCTTGCCCCACGCCTGAACTCACGGTAGTGCTCTACAATGATTCAAACCGTCAAATTACGGTCCATTGTGGACTTACCAGGAGTGAATCCAGGTTGCACCGGGCTCTAGTGGCTCAGCAGGTGGTCTCTAAGGGTGGGAGCGAGAACCTTCCCTTGTATACTAAGCAGAGGGGGATGACCACATCCCTCAACAAGTCAGGGGAAATGGTACCAATCTGTCAGATAGCAGCCATGCAAACAAGATGCAAACCTTTGCCATAGGTTCACCATCGCCCTTTAACAGTTCAGCTGGGATGCCGTAAATACCCGTTGCTTTACCATTTTTCAGCTTGGAGATCGTCCCCTTAACTTCAGTGAGTAAGGGTGGATCCTGTCAGACGAACTGCACGACAAGCTTTTGTGGCTTCCACAGATGATATTAAATCTTGCTCTTGGGCGGTCGTTGTATCAAGCATTTCATGCTTGAGGGTACTTCAGAAAAATCCTCAGCAAACTCCCGAGTACGTCCCCCTGGCCACATGAAACACCCCAGGGTGATAATTGGGCCGACAGGGGGTTTTGAAGTGGACTCAGAGAGTAGCCACAAATAATCTGCGATCAATACCATGGAACTTGGCACTCTGATATATCTTGCAGTTCTGGAGGATCCTCCAACGAGTGCTAACGGTGATGTAGTCGATCTCCTTGACCACATTACAAAGCGCTGGTACCAAGAACCATAAATCCCTATTTTCTGGGACATTCCAATGTGATGGCTATTCTCGCTGCTGGTATTAGCTCCCGAGTCATGAAGAACGTCAGACATATCATAACCAGCTCGACTGCACCCAGATACTCCATTGACCTCACCCAGAACAGCAAGAATATCTCGCCGGGGACAGTTGTCTATCAAATAAGATTTGGACAGTCCTTGTTAATAATATGTAATCTCAAAGTCAAGTTAAGCACT
>NC_091583.1:1996179-2006179 GCF_042767895.1 Penaeus vannamei | reverse complement strand
ATACTCCTCTCGCCATCCCTGTACCTGTTAATGTACTCTAACACAGTTTCCCTTTGTTGGACTCCGTGGTGGGTGGGGGCGTGAGAGACTGAAGGAACTGCTAAAACATATGGAAAATAAATCTTAAAAAAACCCTCGGACTGACCATATGATGACCCTGGCACATAAAAGACTATGGCAGGCACTCTGAAGCCTTTCAAAGCTTCTTGTGGCCTGAAGTAGGAAAAAGCACAGGCAGATTGTGTCAGGCTTGCTGTTAAAATGGAAAAGACAGAAAAACCATCCAAACTAAAGTCTGTCCATGAAATAGTTCAACAGATGGACTCGAGGGCTGGCCTCTCCAGGCCTGCTGCCCAAACAGGGAGACCTCTGACTTCCCCTTAGATGCCCTCCCAGACTCAAATGGAGGCACAAGCTGAACCCAAGTCGAAGGGGCGGTGGAAGATGACTCAGGCTGGAAACAGATTGCAGGAGAGTCTGGAGCCCCTAAACGTTTCACCCAGTCGAAGGGGACGCTAAAACCTGAAGGCTTCGATAATGTCTTCCAACTGGTGAGAGCACTGCAGATGCAGAAGCATATTCGGTTGACAATCTGGGTTGCCAGAGATCAGGGCATGATCCCCAGCAGAATCTGGATACCTCTAATCCAAAGGAGTTGCAAGTGATCGCAAAAAGAACCAGAGGAAAAAAAAAAGTTCAAAGGAAACTGGAAGACCCTCCCCAACAGACAACAATCACTTTGACGAGAATGATATATCTCTCCTGTTGAGTGTTGTAGTCACTGCAGTAGCAACAGCTTTGGGGAAGTCCAGCGGGGAGGCGTAGAAGGCAGCCCAAGTACCCATGCCGGCAATAGCCCAGACTGCTGCAGACCTGAAGGGGAGGAAGCTGGAAGTTTCCAGACCTACTGAGAGCGAGACACCTCATGCAACTAGCTGAAACCAGCCCCCCACAGGCCCTGCCAAAGCCTAACTTAATCCGAAGTGCCAAAAATGATTGATCTAACAGAAGCTCTACATTTCCCAGTAGGCCCTCAATTAGCTTGTCAAAACACTTGCAAGATGTCGATTCCTGAATCAACGAGGATCTTACCATGGAGTTGTCAGACTGTGGCAGACGTCCCATCTGATGATGGAGACGAATTATATGATAGCCAAATCCGATGTAAGTGACTCAGAGTAACCACCCTGGCACACAATCTAAGCATCCTAAAGTGGAACATGTGGGTATAACACAAAAATCTCCTTTCTCCACTCAATAGTGCGAGAAAAGAACAATGACATCGTCATGCTCAAGGAAACACTAACAGTGGCCATTGTTCGCTTCTCAGGTTATCATGTCTTCAGTTGGAGTTGGAGGAAGTGGTGTCGGGTAGGAGGAGGATGAGTGTTGGGAGGATGGATATCGGCAGTAGTTGGAGTTGATGGGGATGGGTTGTGTTGGGAGGGAGTAGGAGGAAGGGAAGTAGGGGGAATATAAGTAGGAGGAGGATGGGTATCGATATTAGACGGAGTTAAGGGGTTGTGCTGGGAGAGAGTAGGAGGAAGGGGTGTAGGGGGGATATGAGTAAAAGGAGGATGGATATTGGCAGTCACTTCGAGTGTGGAGAGAGTATATTGTGGAATATCTTCTATGGTTTCTCCAGTGGAGTTGGTTGGAGAGTCTTGTGAGACAAAAGTTTTTTTTAATGAGGAGGGGAAGAGGAGACTGGTGTCTGAGGAATAAAGGTAAAGGTAGGTGGAGGTGAGTGTGTGGTTGGAGAAGAAGGGGTGGAACGTTTAGTCTGTCTGCTGCGGGGAGAAAGAGGGGACGGTGTTGGGGCAGTTGTTGAGATTGGAGCTGCAGTTAACATTGGAGTGTCTGGATTTGGTTTGGCAAAATAATTTGACTGGGGAAGGTAGGCGGTAGGAGTGCAAGTGGGAAAGTAAGTAGGTATAGGGGAGGGTGTAATGGTTAAAAGCAAAATAAATGTGCTAGACACCTAAGGTCATATAGCACTATATGAAGGTATAGTAAAGGGGGATGTCAGGTGATAGTTGCTATGCGTCAACTATCTAGAGTAATGTTGAAAGGTTGAAGATGGGTAAGGGTTGATGAGGGAAAGGGTTATGGTGGTTTAGGTAAGGGAGTTAGATCAAGTGAAGGATATTTATGCGTCTGAGGAAGGAGAACAGGTTGTCAAGGCAGAAGCTGTGGGATTCTGTAAGGATGTCTGATATGTTGGGAGGTCGGTGAAGGGAGGATAGGTGTGGAAAAGCAGAGGTACGTGCTGTATTAAAGCGTGGACAGGACAACAGAATGTGTGGAACTGAAAGAGGGACATTACATAGAGGACATAGGGGCGGGTCAGAGCGTGACATTAGATAGGCGTGTGTTAGGCGAGTGTGGCCAATACGTAAGCGTGCGAGGGCCGTCTCCCAACGTCTGTTCCTGTGAAATGGAGCTGACCAAGAGGAGATTGATGGTTTTACAGTATGTAATTTATTATTGTGGAGGCTTGACCAGAAAGATTGCCATCGTGTATACAAGAAGGTTTATAAGAGGGGTAATAATCTGTAGCTGGAATATGTGAGAAGCGTAGTTGAGGTGATGTGGACATTGCGGCATAGCGTGCAAGAGTATCTGCCTGTTCATTGCAAGGGATTCCAACATGGCTGGGTACCCAGCAAAATCAGACAGATTTGTGACGTGTGGATGGATAGAACAACCAGTTCTGGATCTTACAGACAAGGGGATTCGTCGAGTGCATAGACTTTATGAGGGTTAAAGAGTTACGGGAGTGAGTAAAAACAGTGAAAGAGGAAGAGGGAAGTGAGTATATGCGTCTTAAAGCAAAAAGGAATACATACAGTTCTGTAGTAAGGACATTTGATTCAGGAGGGAGGGTGTATTCGCGATTTGGGAAGGTATAAGGGGTTAGGTATAAGCCATGGAGGAATGGAACAGACAGAAAGTGGAAGAGGTCGGAGGTGAGGAAAGGGGGAATGGGAGAGGAGGGTATCGGTGCGTACGGGGATAGGAGTAGGTAAACGTGGAGAAGAGGTAAAGGTACGAAGCAAGGATTGTGGGATAGTTAGTTTAGTAAGGGAAAGTTGGTGAAATCGAGCATAGCATCGAAGAGAGAGAAGTGCTCGACGTCGAGAGAGGGACGGCATGCCTGATTCAGTATATAGGCTCTCGACTGGAGAGGAGTGGAAGGTGCCTAGGGTTAAGCGGAGACCGCTGTGGTGGATTGTATCAAGGTGAGCAAGAAGAGAGGTTGAGGGAGAGGAGTAGATATGGCATCCATAATCTAGAGTGGAGAGGATTAAAGTAACATGAAGATGGAGGAGAGTTTTGCGATCTGAGCCCCAGGAGATATGTGAAAGCGTTTGTAAGATTCGGAGGCGACGTTGAGCTTTTTCTTTGATGTACAAAATATGGTCTCGCCAGGACAATTTGGAATCAAATATAACGCCTAGGAATTTGCCAGAAGACCGGTATTGGAATGGAGCATTATATAAGAAGAGTGGGGGTTTGGGGACCGTACGTAAGCGAGAGAAAAGGATGGGGAAAGATTTAGAGGTAGAGAAGCGAAAGCCATGGTTGGTGGCCCAAGAAGTTACTGATGTTATTGCAGACTGAAGGAATTGACAGAGATCTGGTATGGATGTGCCAGATGCATAGATGGTTAAGTCATCAACATATAGTGATGCTCTGGCTCCTGGTGGTAGGACTGAGACTATGTCATTTACAGCAAGAAGGAATAAAGTGGTACTAAGCACACTTCCTTGTGGGACTCCTTCGAATTGAGGAAAGGATGATGAAGTGGAAGAGGCAATCTTGACCTGGAAAGTACGTTTAGAAAGGAAGGATTTAATGAAAACACCCATGTTTCCACGTAAACCTAGGGAGGACAATTGTTGGAGGATATGGTATCGCCATGTGGTGTCATATGCTTTTTCTAGATCAAAGAAAATGGCTAATACGGATTCATGGCGTGCAAATGCCGATGTAATGTATGTCTCAAAATGGGCAAGTGGGTCTGCTGTACTTCGGGCACGTCGGAAACCAAACTGGGAAGGGGAAAGGAGATTATGAGATTCAAGATACCACATTAAGCGGAAGTTAACCATTCGTCCTAGTAGTTTGCACAAGCAGCTAGTTAGAGCAATGGGGCGGGGTAGGGTACCTGATTTATTGGGTTTTAAGAAAGCTAGGATAAGAGCATCTCGCCAATGAGAAGGAAAATTTCCTGACGTCCATATGTGGTTGAAAATAGTTAAAACAGCCTCTATAAAATGCATTATGGGGGCCGCTGCAGTTAGCACATGTTCGTGTTTGTGCCGAGCAGTTTGATCGATTATGACCAGGTTGGGCACATATGGGGCATCGGTCTGTGGAACGGCAATGTTTGGCAGGATGTCCAAAGCGCCAACAGTTTTGACATTGACGGGGAGGGGGTTAGTATGGTCGAACAGGGAGGGATTGTCCACCAATGTAGATACGTAAGGGAAGGTCATGTGTACGGAAAGTAATTTTGGCAATATTGGTCGGATTCTTTCATTGACCTTTAGGAGGAATGATGTAGCAACGTAATAATTTCACATCTTGGTCTTTGAGGCATCCTAATAAGTCTTCTCCACAGTCTCACCAATCTTTGGTATCGACTGGGCAGTTTGCTGGGGAGAGAAAGACAGTTCCGGTACAGGTATTAAGGGTTGGATGAGGTTCTGCAGGAATGGGGTTGCCAGAATGATCAGTTAAATTTGACAGTGCTATAGATTCAGTTTCTGATCTGACTGTTACCAGACGGGAGCGATCGCGTCTGGTATAGAAAGGGACTCTACCTACTTGTTTTTGGAGGCATTGTTGAAAGAGAAGAGTGTTGCCTGAGTAAGGAGCTGTAGCAGGGATCACGAAAAATCGGTCCCATTTAGCTGGGCTAAACAGAGTATTTAAGATATCTGTAGGGTTGGTGGTGGTGGATGGTCGGGGACGTGTGGAAGAGGGAGTATTACGGAATGATGGAGAATAAGGTTGCAAGGTAGTAATAAGGGAGGATTGGTTGTTTGATGAAGGTTGCAGGGGTAGAGTTGAATTTGAGGAAGTTGGGTGGGTAGGAATGTCTTCTGGAGATTGATTCTCTGCTTGGGTGGGTAATGCACTAGTAGGCATTGAGGAGTGGGTAGTAGTTTCAGTGTTCGGAGCCGTGGTCAAAGGAGAGCCTGGGTTGGGGCTATTTGATAAAGGGGCTAGCCTCATAGCCTCTAATAAAGGGATTACATTTTCATTACTGGTCATGGGGAACCTGGATTATGTAAATAGGCCTAAACGGTCCACCTCCTTTCGCTACTGAAGGTAAGGGCTAGATTAGTCGGGAGTACCGTGCCCATAGTTCCCGCAGGCCGTTCAGGACTGGCACAAGGTCAGCCTTTCCTCCTCTCAACACGGCTCTTACACTTTAGGAAGTAGATAGTAGAAGGGGTTGGAGAAGGGGCGGAAACAAAAAGCTGGAGGGGGAAAAGACCATGCAAACATGCAAAATTAGTTGAGTTGAGGGTTGAGGCCCTAGACAGGGGAGGTCCCTGCATTGGGTCTCAGTCTCCGTCTCCTAAGCCCCTACGACAACAACGGGCAAGGGATTGGGGAGGGGGGAGGGGGGGGTAGATACGACAAGCATTTGGGGGGATAAAAACAGTTCCAGTACAAGTACTAAGAGAGGAGTGAGGTTCGGCAGGAATGGGTTTGCCAGTAAGGTCAGTTAGGGTAGATAGTGCACGAGCTTGGGATTCAGATGTAAGGGTGCGTCCACACCAGGGACATGTTGCTTGGATATAAATTGGAAACATTGTGGGGGACACAATTGGAGACATTCGGATACAAATCTCCTGATATGCATGGGAACATATCTGTTGAGAGTTGAGACATGTCAGCAACAAGAGTCGACATGGTGAAACTGTCCACACCATGTTCGTTAGTTGGTTGGTGGGAGAGGTCTGACGACATCACCTCGTCCACACCAGGACTGCTAACATGTCGCCCAACAAATCCGTATCAACTTTTCTACTACGATGTTCCTAAACGACTTAACAACTTGTTACCCAACTTGTCAGTCTTAATGTTCCTACCATGTTTTGTCACTGGTGTGGACGTACTCTAATTGTAATAAGGCGTGAACGATCAGAGGGACTGCGAAGGTAACCTTGCCTACTTGTTATTGGAGGCACTGTTGAAAGAGAATTGTATTCTCAGAATACAAAGAGATTACTCAAAAGGTTTGCAGAGGTAGAGGCAGTAGAAGGACGGGGGTGAGAGAAGATGGGGTGGTGTGGAGTGGAGTAGGCGGGGGGGAGGACAATATATATGAATAGTAGTAATAATGGAAGAGGGAGGTATATATTGAAGAGGACAGTGGCATAGGAGCTGGAGGAGGAGAATGTTGGGAGAGAGGAAGGGGTGCTTTCTGGAGGTTGAGTAATAACCTGGGTGGGTGTTTTGGATTGGATAAAGTTGTCAGTACACATCGAAGAGGGGGTATTATTATCAGTGGTCGAAACCGTGGTCAAAGGAGGGGCAGGGGTCATTATTGGCCATGGTGAGTCTGAAAAAAATGAGGAAAAGAAACGGTCTACCCTTCAGGGTCCCCATAAGCCCCATAAGGGGTAAGGGCTAGGCAATTAACCAAAGGAATACCGTGCCCATGGTTCCCGGAGGCCGTTTATGACTGACACAAAGCCAGTCTTTCATCCTTTAAACACGGCTTTCACAAATTAGGAATGGGATAGAAGGAAAGGAGAGAAGAAAAGATCAAGCAAAATTAGTTTTGCTTGGCATCAAAGTCATTCAGTTTACATATATAGGCAGTGTGTTCATGACCCTGGACTGTGAAGACCATGAAATATACTGACAAATTGGCCCGGCATCAGGTATATACATACTAGTTCCTGCAGAAAAGAACCATGCAACATGTCTGCAGGCCCTGGTATTGCCAGTTCAGCTCTATGGTTGTACCTTGGAGTAGAGTTTGTATGCATTTTGCAGGTCATTGCACTAGAGAATGTATCCAATCAATTTTTGCACTGTGCAAAAAGCATGGAACCTGCTTATTTGCACAATCTAAGACATCCAAATCATTTAGCTCATTTCCCTAATAAGGTCTACAGAGACAACCCTGGGTGGATATGGCTAGTGTAACGACCGAGAAAGCGGCTTGCACAAATGATTCAATTCTGTAATGAGGGAGGTTGGATGAGCCTTCCCTTCGTCTGGCAGCTCACCGAGGGGACCCTCGTGGATGAAAATAGTGGATTTTCTTTTCACAGTGTTTCCAATGGTTTTCATCTTCCTTATGTTCAGGTAAAGAATGCATTCATGGAATAAAAAAAATAAAGTTTCTAAAGCAAGAAATAATTTTTCAAGGCACACAGTAGTTACTTATTATTTCTTATACATATATCAAATTACTAGGTTTTCACAGTTGACACAGTATTGAGGGCATTAAATACAGAAAAGAAAAAAACTTTTATTTTTAATAAACTTACAACTTCTCTTACAAATGCCCATAAAAATGACATTTTTACAATGTAGACAATAATGGATTTCAGTGACCATAAATCCTTTAATCACTGATTACATATACACTAAAATATAATGTATATAAAAAGGTTTGAGGAAAACAAGAAACTAAATAAAAACTGAAAATCAATATTGTTAGTCCTTAAAAATGAACTAACAGGATATCAAGAAACTGGAAACCAATAATTTCTTAGTCTTTAAAAACAAACTAAACATCATCGTATGATAGGGGCAGTAACATAGTAATGTTGTATTTTTTGCATACTGTTTGGGATAAATGAAACAATGAAAAAGATTATTCAGAACATAAATGTATGAACAAGTGTCCTCAATTATGACACTAATCCCAACTAATACTAAAAGTGACAACAATAATGATGAATCAATCATTTTCACAATGACAATAAACTTCCCATTCACAAATGTAACTGTAATGATTTTATCAATGAGCTTTGGATATATTGGAAAAAAAAAACTATTGCAACTTAGGAGTAATTTGTCATATCATGTCTTTGTCTAGTAAAAGAAAAAAAGAAAACATTTTACAACTTTTCTTATCACATATAGTTTACTCTACCTGACTCCTTAATTCCTTTCTGTCCCAATACCTCTCCTTTGCTTAATCATCTGAATCAAAGTCTTCTGAACTCTCTTCTCTCTGTAGGAAAAAAAAAAAAAAACAGGTATAACATCATAGGATTCTTTCCTTTGACTTTTTTAAAAATACAGTAATTTTTTTGCTATTCAAAAATATTGTCACAGAATGCTAATTCTGGTTAAACTGGGAGCAGGAAACAATGGACAGCAAATCTTTGGTATCATCATCAATTTACTCAGGTTTTCGAAGCAGTTTCGATCATGCAAACTTTCATCCTACAAAATTTAAGAATACATGAAAGGAAAGAAAAAGAGGAGAAATTCAACTGGTTATCTTAAAAGGAGGTCCACTCACCTGAATTGAAGGTTTCTGCGTTGGGGTCTTCCAGCTTGGTATTATAATGTCACTTACATCTGAACTGCTGTCTTCACTCGAATCATCCTCTTTAACATTTAATCTGGCATTTCCTTTAGCTGTTGTATGGGTTTGTTTCTTTGGTGGACTTTGGTGAACCTCTCTTTGCCTCTGTTTTGGAGATTTCATTGTTTTTCTTTGCATAGTGGCAACATCATCTTCATCTGAGCTGGTATCACTTGAATCCAAAAACTCGTGTCCTTTTTCCAGTGGTTGATGCCGAGTTTCTTTTATCTCACTACTACTTTCTTCTTCTTCCTCCTCCTCCTCTTGATCAGATGAATCAGGTGATGAACTGCTTTCAGTATTTTCGATATCTATATTCTTGTCTTTTGGTTTCTTCTTAGCTACAGGCAGCTCATCTGAATCTGAATCTATTGCTTCATCTTTTACTGTCATACCATTTACTGCAGTTCTGAGTTTTTTCTTTGGGCTTGCAATATATACTGGATATACTTTATTAGGGTATTGCTCCTCAAATATATCACGACAAAAGTAGGCTCTGACTTGCTTACGGTAATGTCCCAAGTACATGACACGTTCAGCCTCTTCCAGATTATTTACAAACTCAAACAAATTGTTTTTATACTCTTCCTGCAGTTCCCTAGATCGATTCCTGTAAATCTGTTTGTGTTCCTCAGGTAATTTATTCCAGTAATCCTTACAGCTTTCCTTTCTCTCTTTCGCATCTGAGAATTTGCCTTTCATTTTGTGTTCAAATTTAGCACTGAACAACAAAAATCCAGTACGTGGAGGCTTTTTGGGTAATTCACTGAATTTGGGAGCGTTCATGGTAGTGACTTGTACATTTTCAAATTTATTTAGGGTATTTTTACCTTTTTGGGCTTTTTCTTTCTTTCCTTTCTTGGAGGTTTCCTGAGAAAAAAATAAATGGTAAGAAAAAATATCACAAAATTTACAAAAATGGTGTGAATTTAATGTATGCAAAATACAGAATACACCTCGGCCCACAATTACACAAACAATATTGGAACACTTCAAAATGTATCGTCCTTTCTCTTACAAAAAGTATATATAGTAATTTGAAATGGATATGTGGCTTCTTTATCTGCTCTATGGCTCATATAGTCTTCCCTGCATATTTTGCTGTATTTTTTTTAGCATAAAGCTAAATAAAAGGATTCTTCAAAAAAAAAACATAAATAAGAAGTGTAACTAATAAAAAAGGTTCATATTTCATCAATTAATCATAAATTTTGGGACAAATATTCAGCTCAAAAGCCACTTTTTTTTATCTTTTCTTTCTTTCTAATAGATCAAATGTGTGACTTAATATTCTGATAATAAAGAAACTGAGTAACACAAAGAAATACTTACTGGGAAATAACGATTAACTATATCCATTACATAGTCCTCTTGTTTTTCTTTCCACAGGGCCACCTGCTTACGGTATTCTTCATGCTTCTGCAA
>NC_091583.1:1980057-1987557 GCF_042767895.1 Penaeus vannamei | reverse complement strand
GCCTCTCCAGGCCTGCTGCCCAAACAGGGAGACCTCTGACTTCCCCTTAGATGCCCTCCCAGACTCAAATGGAGGCACAAGCTGAACCCAAGTCGAAGGGGCGGTGGAAGATGACTCAGGCTGGAAACAGATTGCAGGAGAGTCTGGAGCCCCTAAACGTTTCACCCAGTCGAAGGGGACGCTAAAACCTGAAGGCTTCGATAATGTCTTCCAACTGGTGAGAGCACTGCAGATGCAGAAGCATATTCGGTTGACAATCTGGGTTGCCAGAGATCAGGGCATGATCCCCAGCAGAATCTGGATACCTCTAATCCAAAGGAGTTGCAAGTGATCGCAAAAAGAACCAGAGGAAAAAAAAAAGTTCAAAGGAAACTGGAAGACCCTCCCCAACAGACAACAATCACTTTGACGAGAATGATATATCTCTCCTGTTGAGTGTTGTAGTCACTGCAGTAGCAACAGCTTTGGGGAAGTCCAGCGGGGAGGCGTAGAAGGCAGCCCAAGTACCCATGCCGGCAATAGCCCAGACTGCTGCAGACCTGAAGGGGAGGAAGCTGGAAGTTTCCAGACCTACTGAGAGCGAGACACCTCATGCAACTAGCTGAAACCAGCCCCCCACAGGCCCTGCCAAAGCCTAACTTAATCCGAAGTGCCAAAAATGATTGATCTAACAGAAGCTCTACATTTCCCAGTAGGCCCTCAATTAGCTTGTCAAAACACTTGCAAGATGTCGATTCCTGAATCAACGAGGATCTTACCATGGAGTTGTCAGACTGTGGCAGACGTCCCATCTGATGATGGAGACGAATTATATGATAGCCAAATCCGATGTAAGTGACTCAGAGTAACCACCCTGGCACACAATCTAAGCATCCTAAAGTGGAACATGTGGGTATAACACAAAAATCTCCTTTCTCCACTCAATAGTGCGAGAAAAGAACAATGACATCGTCATGCTCAAGGAAACACTAACAGTGGCCATTGTTCGCTTCTCAGGTTATCATGTCTTCAGTTGGAGTTGGAGGAAGTGGTGTCGGGTAGGAGGAGGATGAGTGTTGGGAGGATGGATATCGGCAGTAGTTGGAGTTGATGGGGATGGGTTGTGTTGGGAGGGAGTAGGAGGAAGGGAAGTAGGGGGAATATAAGTAGGAGGAGGATGGGTATCGATATTAGACGGAGTTAAGGGGTTGTGCTGGGAGAGAGTAGGAGGAAGGGGTGTAGGGGGGATATGAGTAAAAGGAGGATGGATATTGGCAGTCACTTCGAGTGTGGAGAGAGTATATTGTGGAATATCTTCTATGGTTTCTCCAGTGGAGTTGGTTGGAGAGTCTTGTGAGACAAAAGTTTTTTTTAATGAGGAGGGGAAGAGGAGACTGGGGTCTGAGGAATAAAGGTAAAGGTAGGTGGAGGGGAGTGTGTGGTTGGAGAAGAAGGGGGGGAAGGTTTAGTCTGTCTGCTGCGGGGAGAAAGAGGGGACGGTGTTGGGGCAGTTGTTGAGATTGGAGCTGCAGTTAACATTGGAGTGTCTGGATTTGGTTTGGCAAAATAATTTGACTGGGGAAGGTAGGCGGTAGGAGTGCAAGTGGGAAAGTAAGTAGGTATAGGGGAGGGTGTAATGGTTACAAAGCAAAATAAATGTGCTAGACATCAAAGGTCATATAGCACTATAGGAAGGTATAGTAAACGGGGATGTCAGGTGATAGTTGCTATGCGTCATCTAGAGTAATGTTGAAAGATTGAAGCTGGGTAAAGGGTTGATGAGGGAAAAGGTTATGGTGGTTTAGGTTCGGGAGTTAGATCAAGCGAAGGATATTTATGCGCCTGAGGAAGGAGAACAGGTTGTCAAGGCAGAAGCTGTTGGATTCTGTAAGGATGTCTATGTTGGGAGGTCGGTGAAGGGAGGATAGGTGTGGAAAAGCAGAGGTACGTGCTGTATTAAACCGTGGACAGGACAACAGAATGTGTGGAACTGAAAGAAGGACATTACATAGAGGACATAGGGGCGGGTCAGAGCGTGACATTAGATAGGCGAGTGTTAGGCGAGTGTGGCCAATACGTAAGCGTGCGAGGGCCGTCTCCCAACGTCTGTTCCTGTGAAATGGAGCTGACCAAGAGGAGATTGATTGTTTTACGCTATGTAATTTATTGTTGTGGAGTCTTGACCTTAAAGATTGCCATCGGGTATACAAGAAGGTCTTAAAGTGGGGGTAGTAATCCGTAGCTGGAATATGTGAGAAGCGTAGTTGAGGTGATGTGGACATTGCGGCATAGCGTGCAAGAGCATCTACCTGTTCATTGCAAGGGATTCCAACATGGCTGGGTACCCAGCAAAATCAGACAGATTTGTGACGTGTGGATAGATAGAACAACCAGTTCTGGATCTTACAGACAAGGGGATTGGTCGAGTGCATAGACTTTATGAGGGTTAAAGAGTTACGGGAGTCAGTAAAAATGGTGAAAGAGGAAGAGGGGAGTGAGTATCTGCGTCTTAAAGCAAAAAGGAATACATACAGTTCTGTAGTAAGGACATTTGATTCAGGAGGGAGGGTGTATTCGCGATTTGGGAAGGTATAAGGGGTTAGGTATAAGCCATGGAGGAATGGAACAGACAGAAAGTGGAAGAGGTCGGAGGTGAGGAAAGGGGGAATGGGAGAGGAGGGTATCGATGCGTGCGGGGATAGGAGTAGGTAAACGTGGAGAAGAGGTAAAGGTATGAAGCAAGGATTGTGGGATAGTTAGTTTAGTAAGGGAAAGTTGGTGAAATCGAGCATAGCATCGATGAGAGAGAAGTGCTCGACGTCGAGAGAGGGACGGCATGCCTGATTCAGTATATAGGCTCTCAACTGGAGAGGAGTGGAAGGTGCCTAGGGTTAAGCGGAGACCGCTGTGGTGGATTGTATCAAGGTGAGCAAGAGGAGAGGTTGAGGCAGAGGAGTAGATATGGCATTCATAATCTAGAGTGGAGAGGATTAAAGTAACATGAAGATGGAGGAGAGTTTTGCGATCTGAGCCCCAGGAGATGTGGGAAAGAGTTTGTAAGATTCGGAGGCGGCATTGAGCTTTTTCTTTGATGTACAAGATATGGTCTCGCCAGGATAATTTGGAATCAAATGTAACGCCTAGGAATTTGCCAGTAGAACGGTATTTGAGTGGAGCGTTATATAAGAAGAGTGGGGGATTGGGAACCGTACGTGAGCGAGAGAAATGGATGGGGAAAGATTTGGAGGTAGAGAAGCGAAAGCCATGGTTAGTGGCCCAAGAAGTTACTGATGTTACTGTAGACTGAAGGAATTGACAGAGATCTGGTATGGATGTGCCAGATGTATAGATGGTTAAGTCATCAACATATAGTGATGCTCGGGCTCCTGGTGGTAGGACAGAGACTATGTCATTTACAGAAAGAAGGAATAAAGTGGTACTAAGCACACCTCCTTGAGGGACGCCTTCGAATTGAGGAAAGGATGATGACGTGGAAGAGGCAATTTTGACCTGGAAAGTACATTTAGAAAGGAGAGATTTAATGAAAACGCCCATGTTTCCTCGTAAACCTATGGAGGACAATTGTTGGAGGATATGGTACCGCCATGTGGTATCATATGCTTTTTCTAGATCAAAGAATATGGCTAATACGGATTCATGGCGTGCAAATGCAGATGTAATATGTCTCGAAATGGGCAAGTAGGTCTGATGTACTTCGGGCACGTCGGAAACCAAACTGTGAAGGGGAAAGGAGATTATGAGATTCAAGATACCACATTTAGCGGAAGTTAACCATTCGTTCTAGTAGTTTGCACAAGCAGCTAGTTAGAGCAATGGGGCGGGGTAGGGTACCTGATTTATTGGGTTTTAAGAAAGCTAGGATAAGAGCATCTCGCCAATGAGAAGGAAAATTTCCTGACGTCCATATGTGGTTGAAAATAGTTAAAACAGCCTCTATAAAATGCATTATGGGGGCCGCTGCAATTAGCACATGTTCGTGTTTGTGCTGAGCAGTTTGATCGATTATGACCAGGTTGGGCACATATGGGGCATCGGTCTGTGGAACGGCAATGTTTGGCAGGATGTCCAAAGCGCCAACAGTTTTGACATTGACGGGGAGGGGGTTGGTATAGTCGAACAGGGAGGGATTGTCCACCAATGTAGATACGTAAGGGAAGGTCATGTGTACGGAAGGTAATTTTGGCAATGTTGATTGGATTCTTTCGTTGACCTCTAGGAGGAATAGTGTAGCAATGTACTGATTTCACATCCTGGTCTTTGAGGCATCCTAATAAGTCTTCTCCACAGTCTCACCAATCTTTGGTATCGACTGGGCAGTTTGCTGGGGAGAGAAAGACAGTTCCGGTACAAGTATTACGGGTTGGATGAGGTTCTGCAGGAATGGGGTTGCCAGAATGATCAGTTAAATTTGATAGTGCTATAGATTCAGTTTCTGATCTGACTGTAACCAGACGGGAGCGATCGCGTCTGGTATAGAAAAGGACTCTGCCTACTTGTTTTTGGAGGCATTGTTGAAAGAGAAGAGTGTTGCCTGAGTAAGGATCTGTAGCAGGGATCACGAAAAATCGGTCCCATTTAGCTGGGCTAAACAGTATTTAAGATATCTGTAGGGTTGGTGGTGGTGGATGGTCGAGGACGTGTGGAAGAGGGAGTATTACGGAATGATGGAGAATAAGGTTGCAAGGTAGTAATAAGGGAGCATTGGTTGTTTGATGAAGGTTGCAGGGGTAAAGTTGAATTTGAGGAAGTTGGGTGGGTAAGAATGTCTTCTGGAGATTGATTCTCTGCTTGGGTGGGTAATGCACTAGTAGGCATTGAGGAGTGGGTAGTAGTTTGTGTTCGGAGTCGTGGTCAAAGGAGAGCCTGGGGTGGGGCTATTTGATAAAGGGGCAACCCTCATTGCCCCTAATAAAAGGATTACGTCTTCATTACTGGTCATGGGGAACCTTGATTATATAAAAAGGCATAAACGGTCCGCCTCCGTCGCTACTGAAGGTAAGGGCTAGACATAGATCGGGAGTACCGTGCGAATAGTTCCCGCAGGCCGTTCAGGACTGGCACAAGGTCAGCCTTTCCTCCTCTCAGCACGGCTCTTACACCTTAGGAAGTAGATAGTAGAAGGGGTTGGAGAAGGGGCGGAAACAAAAAGCTGGAGGGGGAAAAGACCTTGCAAAACTAGTTGAGTCGAGGGCAGAGGCCCTAGACAGGGGAGATCCCTGCATTGGGTCTCAGTGTCCGTCTCCTAAGCCCCTACGACAACAACGGGCAAGGGATTGGGGAGGGGAGGGGGGGGGGGTAGATACAACAAGCATTTGGGGGGATAGAAACAGTTCCAGTACAAGTATTAAGAGAGGAGTGAGGTTCGGTAAGAATGGGTTTGCCACTAAGGTCAGTTAGGGTAGATAGTGCACGAGCTTGGGATTCAGATGTAAGGGTGCGTCCACATCAGGGACATGTTGCTCAGATATAAATTGGAAACATTGTGGGGGACACAATTGGAGACATTCGGATACAAATCTCCTGATATGCATGGGAACATATCTGTTGAGAGTTGAGACATGTCAGCAACAAGAGTCGCCATGGTGAAACTGTCCACACCATGTTCGTTAGTTGGTTGGTGGGAGAGGTCTGACGACATCACCTCGTCCACACCAGGACTGCTAACATGTCGCCCAACAAATTTTCTACTACGATGTTCCTAAACGACTTAACAACTTGTTACCCAACTTGTCAGTCTTAATGTTCCTACCATGTTTTGTCACTGGTGTGGACGTACTCTAATTGTAATAAGGCGTGAACGATCAGAGGGACTGCGAAGGTAACCTTGCCTACTTGTTATTGGAGGCACTGTTGAAAGAGAATTGTATTCTCAGAATACAAAGAGATTACTCAAAAGGTTTGCAGAGGTAAAGGCAGTAGAAGGATGGGGGTGAGAAGATGGGGTGGTGTGGAGTGGAGTAGGCGGGGGAGGACAATATATATGAATAGTAGTAATAATGGAAGAGGGAGATGTATATATGAAAGAGAACGGTGGCATAGGAGCTGGAGGAGGAGAATGTTGGGAAAGAGGAAGGGGTGCTTTCTGGAGGTTGAGTAATAACCTGGGTGGGTGTGTTTTGGATTGGATAAAGTTGTCAGTACGCGTCGAAGAGGGGGTATTATTATCAGTGGTCGAAACCGTGGTCAAAGGAGGGGCAGGGGTCAGAAAACCATCAAGATCAGATTAAGATAGGCTAGTTGATGAAGGGGCAAGCCTTAATGCTCCTATTAAGGGTTAAGGTTCCTCATTATTGGCCATGGTGAGCCTGAAAAAAATGAGGAAAAGAAACGGTCTACCCCTCAGGGTCCCCATAAGCCCCATAAGGGGTAAGGGCTAGGCAATTAACCAAAGGAATACCGTGCCCATGGTTCCCGGAGGACGTTTATGACTGACACAAAGCCAGTCTTTCATCCTTTAAACACGGCTTTCACAAATTAGGAATGGGATAGAAGGAAAGGAGAGAAGAAAAGATCAAGCAAAATTAGTTTTGCTTGGCATCAAAGTCATTCAGTTTACATATATAGGCAGTGTGTTCATGACCCTGGACTGTGAAGACCATGAAATATACTGACAAATTGGCCCGGCATCAGGTATATACATACTAGTTCCTGCAGAAAAGAACCATGCAACATGTCTGCAGGCCCTGGTATTGCCAGTTCAGCTCTATGGTTGTACCTTGGAGTAGAGTTTGTATGCATTTTGCAGGTCATTGCACTAGAGAATGTATCCAATCAATTTTTGCACTGTGCAAAAAGCATGGAACCTGCTTATTTGCACAATCTAAGACATCCAAATCATTTAGCTCATTTCCCTAATAAAGTCTACAGACAACCCTGGGTGGATATGGCTAGTGTAACGACCGAGAAAGTGGCTTGCACAAATGATTCAATTCTGTAATGAGGGAGCTTGGATGAGCCTTCCCTTCGTCTGGCAGCTCACCAAGGGGACCCTCATGGATGAAAATAGTGGATTTTCTTTTCACAGTGTTTCCAGTGGTTTTCATCTTCCTTAGGGAAGTTCTTCCTTATGTTCAGGTAAAGAATGCATTCATGGAATAAAAAAAATAGTTTCTAAAGCAAGAAATAATTTTTCAAGGCACACAGTAGTTATTATTTCTTATACATATATCAAATTACTAGGTTTTCACAGTTGACACAGTATTGAGGGCATTAAATACAGAAAAGAAAAAAACTTTTATTTTTAATAAACTTACAACTTCTCTTACAAATGTCCATAAAAATGACATTTTTACAATGTAGACAATAATGGATTTCAGTGACCATAAATCCTTTAATCACTGATTACATATACACTAAAATATAATGTATATAAAAAGGTTTGAGGAAAACAAGAAACTAAATAAAAACTGAAAATCAATATTGTTAGTCCTTAAAAATGAACTAACAGGATATCAAGAAACTGGAAACCAATAATTTCTTAGTCTTTAAAAACAAACTAAA
>NC_091583.1:1965057-1970057 GCF_042767895.1 Penaeus vannamei | reverse complement strand
GGGTGATTAGATTCATTTGACATTTAGAAAGGGGCTTATACACTATAACTATCAATAAACAAGCGTGGAATGTACCATCCATGAGCTGTCACTGGAACAGTGCCAACTGAAGAGAGGACACTATTTCCACACTCAGGATCCTATTCCTGACTGCCATGACCAGCGGCACAGGTTGTATTACAAAAAATTATGTATTGCAAAAAAATAAAAATAAAATTTTAAAAATGACACAAACAACAAAATGTTGCTTATTGTTATAATCAATAAGCAACTATCTACCGAGATCATATGGAAGTCTGTGTAAGGAAAGGAGTCTATTGCCAACTCGATAAAGCAAATTAAATGACAAATATGGATATTGGAAAATGGCAAAAATGCTTATGTAGAAAAAGAGTGAGAGTAAAAAAAATAAAAATAAAAAAATAGAAAGGAAAGGCATGGAATCTTGTCACCACACATGAATATTCATGTACGCCCAGCTTACCAGCCACAGACCGGTTAGAGTGGCCACTCAAGTAAGCCTACTGCCCGTAATTTGGGCCACGTGAAGACTGTGAAGCATCCAGATCCAAGGGGTTAATGAATACCACCGCAGTCAATAATCAAATAACAACCAGTAGTCACCAAAATGTCAAGTGAATTTTGTTTTAAAAATAAGTAAATAAAAAAAAGGAAAGAAAGCAGAAAAAAAAATGTATATTTTGCCTAGTCTACAAATAACCTTACCTCAAATGGTAGTCTAGGGGCTGATACTGGAAGGCCGTCCTTGCTAGAAAAAAAAAACGGGAAAAGGAAAAAAAGACAATGAGATGATTTACCATCACACACAAACTATTACTTGCAAAACCATACACATATATCCATACACACACAAAAAAATTAAGAAGACCGTCCCTGTTGGTGGGGGGTGTGTGAGTCGGGAATTTTGGGTCGGAGTGGTTAAAAATGAGTCATGGTCAGTTTCATATTCGTATATGAGAGTAGAATTACCCACATGAATATAAACCTAACAAAAAATTTAGGCAGCGAGTGAGGCCTGAAACCCGAGTCCCATTGCCGCTGTGTCAGTGATTTTCACCCTTCCGCACTCTGGCTGTACAGGAGCCAATATGATGCATTGTATAATGACAGTACCTATTGAACTAGATCAGAGGAAGATGTCTTATTATAACAGTTTCTTCCCAATGTTAAAGATTTATGATTTGAAAAACAAAGAAAAATTAAAAATCCTTACATGACTTTTCAAATTTCTTTCTATAAAATAAAGTAGACATAATTTGATTTTGACATATTCATCATATGAGTATATTTACGTATCTCCAAAATAAACTCACAACAAACAGATATTTACACAGGCTGGGCGCTCGCCCGCATCAACGGCCGTCCTGGAGGGACGAGTTCCAAGCGTCACCACAGCTTTAGTCTTTTCTGATTGCAATAATTTTACGTATGCGCTTTCATTTGAAACTAAATAATCGGTTAAACATCATTATATCATTATAAATCCATTTTACAAAAAAAAAAAATAATGTAAAGAAAGACCACAATATCATTTATTCGTGTAAACTCATAAAACTGGCCTATGTCTGATACCTATTGTTACATCACGAGAAGCAAATATAAGAGATTTGTATTTCAAGATATTTTTGATCTATCGTTTTTTGAACGGTTATTTCTAACGAACACTAAACAATTCAGTGTCCCTCCATGACAAGTACTCCACTCAAGACTAAATGTTTATCGCTTGTTTCAAGGCGGAATCACATGGTTAGATGATGCAAGAGAAGAGTAGACTGGAATAGAAAGAAATTAATAAATAAAATAAATAATTATGGATCTAATGGGTATATGCGCATGTACAAATATACACGTGCACGAACATGTACCTTTAAAATAATTTACATGCGTATACACATGTAAACGAATGTATACACATGAAAACAGTAATAAAAGAGATATGAAACACGAAACAACTGATTTTATATGTCATATTGTCTTGGGTCTGGATTTGCCCCTTTTCATGGGAGTCATTTGTTTTTTTCTTTCTATAACTCAGAGACTAATGATCATATCTTTACCTAACAAAGTGCATTTGGAAGAGAAAAAGTAGTCGTTTCTACAGCAATGAAATGGCAAAGATTCATAAATGAAAAATATAAAAAATTAACTTCAAATATCCAACTTTTTGTTTGTTTGTTTTTCTATTCTTTTTCGAGCTACGAACATTTCCTTGACCCAGAGCTTTTATCCGATTAAAATTTTGGATATATTTTTGGAAACCTTGTAAAGGAAGCGCATTTTTAAAATTTTGCTTACTTTTTTATACAAATTTTTGAAAATTGGAAAAAAAAAAAAAAAAAAGGTGAAAATGATTTTTCTTTATACCTTTTTTTCTGAGGATACTAATTCGAATTTCAAAAAAAGGCTTTGATATTGACTTGGGAATTCACTGATGTTCATTCACATTTTTTTTCATGACAATTCATAATCCTCTGGGACAAGAAAATGTTCACGTAGACACATGTGGAAAAAAAATTTAAAAACTTTTTATTTTGCGGGGGCCATCGCCCCCCATGTGGGAACCCCCATAAATGTGGTATCAAAAGATGCAGAATAGTAAAATACATCATATATCTAAAAATCAAGAAAATCCATGACCATTTATTTTATAGGGACTGTACCCCCCCCCATTTAGGGACGGTCCCCTTAAGTAACAGAACTATATATATAAGTTGAAAATAAATAAAATCAATTAATAATCTGACTTAACCTATTAACAAAATGAAAGCAAGTTTTGGTATAATAATAATAATGATAATCCCTATTATATCATGATTCACTTCTCTTTCTATCACATCTGTCATACATAAAATAAAGATACATGCGATAAAATATTAAGGCATGGGGTATCACTACTTCAACCACTGGAGTAACATAGATCAACTAAACTAATATTGTGCTAAAACAAACAGGAACTATTTACTTTTTATAATTTTTTTTTGTTTCACTTATTTCTACTGATCACTTACGGATTCCCTTCTTCTTTCGCCAAGATTTTGTATCTTTTCTTTTCAGCTTCGTCTAAACTGTACCAGTTGTTAATAAGGACCGAGAACAATTCTCTCTGAAAAAAAGTGATTGAAATAAGATAGGAAAGGAGAAAATAACAAGACTCTACTTCTCTATTATCATCCTGATTAATAACCAAAATGCATTTTTACACAAGATTTAAGGTCAACATTAATTTAAAATCCATAAAGTTTTTCATATCGCATTTATTTCAAACAAATTTTAAAAAGAAAACTTTAACAGAAGTTTCTTGTTGGACTTACACCACGTAGGTTTTCATTCTTGCCGTTTGTCTTCAGTGTCTGGGTGTGTTGCCTCATGAAATACTGGAATGCATTCAGATTCTTCTTTCGTAACCCTCCTGATCTGGTAAGTTGTTCTGCTTCTGTTAATATTTGTTCTAATGTTCTGAAAAAGAAAAAAAAAAGGAAAAGCTCAGGATGATAATTTTGAAAATAACATATCATTCAAGCTCTTCCACTAAAGTATTAACAATACAAATGTAATACTATGACATACTTTATTTTATTAATGCTCTCAATAATCTCATGGAACTGTTCTTCACACTCTTTAGCAGACTTGTTGTCAAAGGCGATATCTTTCCAGTTCCATTTTGGGCCTGCAAGTCTTCTTCTGTAACTGATTTTGTCATTTGGCTGCAGCTTTTCTTGCATTCTTGAAATCAGCATCAACTTCTCCTCAGGCGTCCATAAGTCGAGTGGCTCTGGAAGGTAGTAGATGAGAATGTTATTCAAAGTGTTCTATTTTTGGTGAATATAAATATAGTTGTCTACCACATTAATCCTGAATTCTATTTCCACAAACTACGAGGTAAAATAAAACCATTTAGGTACAAGGTGATAAAAATCAAGTGTTTGCAACATACCAGCTTCATTAGCATTAATTGGCTCTTTTTCCTCATCATCTTCATCCACAACAGCCTCCTTCCTTTCTTTCTTAATCTTCTTTGGTGAAGATTTTACCTCCGATGGGTGTGTCCGTTTCTTGGGAGACTTCTGAGAATCTGTCAAATTCTCACTGTCATTCTGAAAAAACAAAGAACAATTTTCAAGCAACAAAATAAAAATATCTAGTTATTACTAATCCAAAATTGTGTTGAAATACCACTTATCAAGTTAAATGGTATTCTGTTGACAAATGAAAGACAAGGCACTTAAACCCCTGCATTCACTAAATATTGGGTTTGCTTCCCTCAAGTAGCTACTTGTGATGGTACACAATGCTCTTTTTGGTAATTTTTATTTTGGCAAATCTCCATGGTCCAATGGTCTTTATTACAAAAATATGGAAAATGAATTTTAGGCCAACTTTGGAATCTAAACAAACATGCACAAAGAACATTTTTGTGATGTACAGAAATCTCATGCATTGGCAAAGCAGATGTCTAAGCAATTACACCCTAAAGTATATCTTAATGCTCACACTCTAGAAGGGTTAAGAACATCTCAACTTATAATAATGACAAATTATCAAAAAATTATCAATTCCAGCATATTTACCAGGCTCTCATCATGTCCATCCTTTTTGTGCTTCTTCTTTTTCTTCTTTTTGACGAGTGTCCTTTCAGTTTCAGATTCTTCAGTCGCTATTGACACCTCTTCCTTGACAGGAGAATTTTCGATGTTGAGATTATCATCTAATTTCTTCTTTTTTTTACCTTTCTCTACACAAGAACAAGAAAATAATAACATTAAAAATAAAGCAGTTACAGCCATTTTTAATCACTATAATTCATAATCTTTAGAGTACAAAAACATCTCTAACAAAACCAGACACAAAGAATTACAACAGAAGAACTAGTTTGTACTACAATAACAATATGACAGTAGCACTAAAACTAAAGCTAAATATGGTAGAGGGAATCTGATACAGTTTAATAGCTCCTGGATAATCTAGAACAGGATTCAAGC
>NC_091583.1:1952557-1955057 GCF_042767895.1 Penaeus vannamei | reverse complement strand
CAAAAATATGGAAACAGTTATAGAAAATGCATCAACAATAAGTGGTATAGTAAATAATCAGCATATAATATAGTTAAGAAAATAATTTTTAAAAACTACTAATTTATGCTAAAACTGCCGAGTTCTAAATACGCAGAGGTTAGACTTTGCTAGAGCACACAACAAATGCAAGCATTCATAAAGCCCTCACTTTAAAATTGCAAATGAACAGTCTGATAGACCAATTCATTGTGACGTCACGAGTCAGAGGCACCATTCCACTTGGTGAAAACAAACCCGTCGCTCGCAAATAACTCACTATCAGTGAGTGAAAATAGTGTATGAATTCTCCGATTCTTCAAAAACCGATGTGGAAAAGCTATATGAAGCAAAACAAAGCTGTGCAGCTAAAAGAGTGCCCATACCATCTAACTGCCGAAATTTAGATCGACCATCCTTCGATATGGCCTACTATTCAATATCCTGACATCTACGACTATTTCATTAACACATCAGGCAATAATAATAATTTCAAGATAACAATTTACCAGAGTAATCTGTGACTTTTACCTTTATAGGGTATTTTTCTGAAATCAGTGCCATTTCCTGACATCACTTTTCTTCCCATTTACTTGGTGTTTATACAAAAGAGACAATGAAGTTACATACAGGCCTACAAGCACACAATGCATTTTTCTCTCTCCTCAATGATTTAACCTCCAGAGATAGGCCCTCTTCAGCTGTTTCATCTTCCGGACCATATGACATTTCCGACATAAAGGCATAAGGCAACTGTATGCCTGCTTTGTTTCCATCTAATGGACAGTGCTCAAAGACACTTGGGATAAAGTCTGGGTGAGTTGGATCTGGAGAAGGTTTGCCTGTAAATTTAAATCATGATAAATCAATTTATTACAAAAAAATAAAAATAAATAAATAAATTATTGTTGGGCTTTTTAGAGTACAAGATTACTGCCAAAACCTAATATCAACAATGTTGACTTTGTTTAGCCTTTGTTGATAGTGTAGATAAATTGAATTTGAAAGTGATTATCTGTCTCTGGAATTTGTAAAGGTGTAAAATATTAATATATTAATCAATAAAATGTTCTGAGCAGATATAAAGAGTTTCCCCCCGGTGCCCAAGCACTCCCATTAGTGTTCAGACTTTTCATGGCCTGTACCCATTGCTTCCCTTTTTCAGGTTTCTTATCACAATCTAGAAATATATGAAAGGTTAAACCTTCCTTTCCCATCATATTGTAGTTTGAACAACCAACAGCAACACAGCTCCTCAGCATTTTAACGTAAAGAAACTAAATTCTCTAAAAAATTCAGCTACTTTATAAGCAATCCACAGTGTTTTCCCCCAGTGCTCATTGATAGGGGCGGTTGCTAGACATTACCGAATCGGTCTATTCTTTATACCTAGGCTAAGCAAAGGCCAACAAACTTCCACATCTTTATAACATGGGCTGGCATACTTCCAAATATTCATATTCAAACTAGTCCATGCCCTATCCATGCAGAATATACATGGTGGAGGTATATTAGCCCCCACTGAACTCAGCACTGCACCACTGTTAGGCATAACTTCAGATTGTAGGGTACTAATTAGTTGCAGAACCACATCACCACCACTAGCCTACGCATCATTCGCAGAAGCCTCTTCACATTGCCCAGTGGTTTACATGCCTGTCATCACAGCCTCTCAACACTCCAGCATAGACCGACAAATTTTCATTACACAAACTCTTAAAAAAATGGAGCTTACAAATCTACAAATGTGGACGTATTCCAAGCTCCAGCGTCCCCGACTAGATTTGGTGGCATGAAAGCTTTAGCAAGTACTTGACAGTGTGCCAGTGTTGGGACTGGAAAAGATCATCATTAGAATTTTAAAGCCGCAAGTTAGTTAATAAGGCTTACCTGGATATGTCTGGAAAAAACAATGAGAAGTTGTTATCCTCATGTATCCATAGATTTTCTAGTTTAACAGTAATTCACACATTCATAGGTATGTCACTACATATCACTGTGGAGTCTTAAGTAATATGTTTATTTCTACAACATACCTACCCCTGTGATGTCACTGACCAAAGATTTACAGTCCAACTGCTATGACGGGCAGCTGATATGTTTCAACAGGTAGGCCTACCCCTCAGGAATATTTGTCTTGGGGTAGGATGAAGTACACCAACGGTCATTCTAAAACTTTAAAAACCACGTCTTTTTGTATCGATATTTCCCATTACTTAGCTTAAAAACAACCCTAGAACTGCTATAATGACGGCAGAGACACATACCAAGATCTTTTTATCTCCCAAGAGAGGAATCGAGAGGTACCCACCGCTCGCAGAGCCCAGACGCGGATCCAATGCGTGCCTCACGTGTGTTCGTCGCCGGGCGCCGGAGCAGCTTGCTTCTACGCTTCGGCGAGGGAGAAAGCGCGTGGCTGCCTCGCCGCTTCCCATGGGCCGCGGCCGAGAAACCGTTACATCCCGTGCTGCCTTTTGCGCCG
>NC_091583.1:1927557-1942557 GCF_042767895.1 Penaeus vannamei | reverse complement strand
CCCAAACCCACTCATTCCTGATGCCCCAAACCCTCACTCCCCAAACCCACTCATTCCTGATGCCCCAAACCCTCACTCCCCAAACCCACTCATTCCTGATGCCCCAAACCCTCCCTCCCCAAACCCACTCATTCCTGATGCCCCAAACCCTCCCTCCCCAAACCCACTCACTCATTCCTGATGCCCCAAACCCTCACTCCCCAAACCCACTCATTCCTGATGCCCCAAACCCACTCACTCCTGATGCCCCAAACCCACTCACTCCTGATGCCCCAAACCCTCACTCCCCAAACCCATTCATTCCTGATGCCCCAAACCCTCACTCCCCAAACCCACTCACTCCTGATGCCCCAAACCCTCCCTCCCCAAACCCACTCATTCCTGATGCCCCAAACCCTCACTCCCCAAACCCACTCATTCCTGATGCCCCAAACCCTCACTCCCCAAACCCACTCATTCCTGATGCCCCAAACCCTCCCTCCCCAAACCCACTCATTCCTGATGCCCCAAACCCTCACTCCCCAAACCCACTCATTCCTGATGCCCCAAACCCTCACTCCCCAAACCCACTCATTCCTGATGCCCCAAACCCTCACTCCCCAAACCCACCCATTCCTGATGCCCCAAACCCTCACTCCCCAAACCCACTCACTCCTGATGCCCCAAACCCTCACTCCCCAAACCCACTCATTCCTGATGCCCCAAACCCTCACTCCCCAAACCCACTCACTCCTGATGCCCCGAACCCTCACTCCCCAAACCCACTCATTCCTGATGCCCCATACCCTCACTCCCCAAACCCACTCATTCCTGATGCCCCATACCCTCACTCCCCAAACCCACTCATTCCTGATGCCCCAAACCCTCACTCCCCAAACCCACTCACTCCTGATGCCCCGAACCCTCACTCCCCAAACCCACCCATTCCTGATGCCCCAAACCCTCACTCCCCAAACCCACTCATTCCTGATGCCCCAAACCCTCACTCCCCAAACCCACTCATTCCTGATGCCCCAAACCCTCACTCCCCAAACCCACTTACTCCTGATGCCCCAAACCCTCCCTCCCCAAACCCACTCATTCCTGATGCCCCATACCCTCCCTCCCCAAACCCACTCATTCCTGATGCCCCAAACCCTCACTCCCCAAACCCACTCATTCCTGATGCCCCAAACCCTCACTCCCCAAACCCACTTACTCCTGATGCCCCAAACCCTCCCTCCCCAAACCCACTCATTCCTGATGCCCCATACCCTCCCTCCCCAAACCCACTCATTCCTGATGCCCCAAACCCTCACTCCCCAAACCCACTCACTCCTGATGCCCCAAACCCTCACTCCCCAAACCCACTTACTCCTGATGCCCCAAACCCTCCCTCCCCAAACCCACTCATTCCTGATGCCCCAAACCCTCACTCCCCAAACCCACTCATTCCTGATGCCCCAAACCCTCCCTCCCCAAACCCACTCATTCCTGATGCCCCAAACCCTCCCTCCCCAAACCCACTCATTCCTGATGCCCCAAACCCTCGCTCCCCAAACCCACTCATTCCTGATGCCCCAAACCCTCACTCCCCAAACCCACTTACTCCTGATGCCCCAAACCCTCACTCCCCAAACCCCCTCATTCCTGATGCCCCAAACCCTCACTCCCCAAAGCCACTCATTCCTGATGCCCCAAACCCTCCCTCCCCAAACCCACTCATTCCTGATGCCCCAAACCCTCCCTCCCCAAACCCACTCATTCCTGATGCCCCAAACCCTCACTCCCCAAACCCACTCACTCCTGATGCCCCAAACCCTCACTCCCCAAACCCACTTACTCCTGATGCCCCAAACCCTCACTCCCCAAACCCCCTCATTCCTGATGCCCCAAACCCTCACTCCCCAAACCCACTCATTCCTGATGCCCCAAACCCTCCCTCCCCAAACCCACTCATTCCTGATGCCCCAAACCCTCCCTCCCCAAACCCACTCATTCCTGATGCCCCAAACCCTCACTCCCCAAACCCACTCATTCCTGATGCCCCAAACCCTCCCTCCCCAAACCCACTCATTCCTGATGCCCCAAACCCTCCCTCCCCAAACACACTCATTCCTGATGCCCCAAACCCTCACTCCCCAAACCCACTCACTCCTGATGCCCCATACCCTCACTCCCCAAACCCACTCATTCCTGATGCCCCAAACCCTCACTCCCCAAACCCACTCACTCCTGATGCCCCAAACCCTCACTCCCCAAACCCACTCATTCCTGATGCCCCAAACCCTCACTCCCCAAACCCCCTCACTCCTGATGCCCCAAACCCTCCCTCCCCAAACCCACTCATTCCTGATGCCCCAAACCCTCACTCCCCCAACCCACTCCCTCCTGATGCCCCAAACCCTCACTCCCCAAACCCACTCATTCCTGATGCCCCAAAACCTCACTCCCCAAGCCCACTCACTGCTGATGCCCCAAACCCACCCTCCCCAAACCCACTCATTCCTGATGCCCCAAACCCTCACTACCCAAACCCACTCATTCCTGATGCCCCAAACCCTCACTCCCCAAACCCACTCATTCCTGATGCCCCAAACCCTCCCTCCCCAAACCCACTCATTCCTGATGCCCCAAACCCTCACTCCCCAAACCCACTCATTCCTGATGCCCCAAACCCTCCCTCCCCAAACCCACTCATTCCTGATGCCCCAAACCCTCACTCCCCAAACCCACTCATTCCTGATGCCCCAAACCCTCACTCCCCAAACCCACTCATTCCTGATGCCCCAAACCCTCACTCCCCAAACCCACTCACTCCTGATGCCCCAAACCCTCACTCCCCAAACCCACTCATTCCTGATGCCCCAAACCCTCCCTCCCCAAACCCACTCATTCCTGATGCCCCAAACCCTCACTCCCCAAACCCACTCATTCCTGATGCCCCAAACCCTCACTCCCCAAACCCACTCACTCCTGATGCCCCAAACCCTCCCTCCCCAAACCCACTCATTCCTGATGCCCCAAACCCTCCCTCCCCAAACCCACCCATTCCTGATGCCCCAAACCCTCCCTCCCCAAACCCACTCATTCCTGATGCCCCAAACCCTCCCTCCCCAAACCCACTCATTCCTGATGCCCCAAACCCACTCATTCCTGATGCCCCATTCCCTCACTCCCCAAACCCACTCATTCCTGATGCCCCAAACCCTCACTCCCCAAACCCACTCATTCCTGATGCCCCAAACCCTCCCTCCCCCAACCCACTCATTCCTGGTGCCCCAAACCCTCACTCCCCAAACCCACTCATTCCTGATGCCCCAAACCCTCACTCCCCAAAGCCACTCATTCCTGATGCCCCAAACGCTCCCTCCGCAAACGCACTCATTCCTGATGCCCCAAACCCTCCCGCCCCAAACCCACTCGTTCCTGATGCCCCGAACCCTCACTCCCCAAACCCACCCATTCCTGATGCCCCAAACCCTCACTCCCCAAACCCACTCATTCCTGATGCCCCATACCCTCACTCCCCAAACCCACTCATTCCTGATGCCCCAAACCCTCCCTCCCCAAACCCACTCATTCCTGATGCCCCAAACCCTCACTCCCCAAACCCACTCATTCCTGATGCCCCATACCCTCACTCCCCAAACCCACTCATTCCTGATGCCCCAAACCCTCACTCCCCAAACCCACTCATTCCTGATGCCCCAAACCCTCACTCCCCAAACCCACTCACTCCTGATGCCCCGAACCCTCACTCCCCAAACCCACTCATTCCTGATGCCCCAAACCCTCACTCCCCAAACCCACTCATTCCTGATGCCCCAAACCCTCCCTCCCCAAACCCACTCATTCCTGATGCCCCAAACCCTCACTCCCCAAACCCACTCATTCCTGATGCCCCATACCCTCACTCCCCAAACCCACTCATTCCTGATGCCCCAAACCCTCACTCCCCAAACCCACTCATTCCTGATGCCCCAAACCCTCACTCCCCAAACCCACTCACTCCTGATGCCCCGAACCCTCACTCCCCAAACCCACTCATTCCTGATGCCCCATACCCTCACTCCCCAAACCCACTCATTCCTGATGCCCCAAACCCTCCCTCCCCAAACCCACTCATTCCTGATGCCCCATACCCTCACTCCCCAAACCCACTCATTCCTGATGCCCCAAACCCTCGCTCCCCAAACCCACTCATTCCTGATGCCCCAAACCCTCACTCCCCAAACCCACTCACTCCTGATGCCCCGAACCCTCCCTCCCCAAACCCACTCATTCCTGATGCCCCATACCCTCACTCCCCAAACCCACTCATTCCTGATGCCCCAAACCCTCACTCCCCAAACCCACTCATTCCTGATGCCCCAAACCCTCACTCCCCAAACCCACTCATTCCTGATGCCCCAAACCCTCACTCCCCAAACCCACTCACTCCTGATGCCCCAAACCCTCACTCCCCAAACCCACTCATTCCTGATGCCCCAAACCCTCACTCCCCAAACCCACTCATTCCTGATGCCCCAAACCCTCACTCCCCAAACCCACTCATTCCTCATGCCCCAAACCCTCACTCCCCAAACCCACTCATTCCTGATGCCCCATACCCTCCCTCCCCAAACCCACTCATTCCTGATGCCCCAAACCCTCACTCCCCAAACCCACTCATTCCTGATGCCCCAAACCCTCACTCCCCAAACCCACTCATTCCTGATGCCCCATACCCTCCCTCCCCAAACCCACTCATTCCTGATGCCCCAAACCCTCACTCCCCAAACCCACTCATTCCTGATGCCCCAAACCCTCACTCCCCAAACCCACTCATTCGTCATGCCCCAAACCCTCACTCCCCAAACCCACTCATTCCTCATGCCCCAAACCCTCACTCCCCAAACCCTCACTCCCCAAACCCTCACTCCCAAACCCACTCATTCCTGATGCCCCAAACCCTCCCTCCCCAAACCCACTCATTCCTGATGCCCCAAACCCTCCCTCCCCAAACCCACTCATTCCTGATGCCCCAAACCCACTCATTCCTGATGCCCCAAACCCTCCCTCCCCAAACCCACTCATTCCTGATGCCCCAAACCCTCCCTCCCCAAACCCACTCATTCCTGATGCCCCAAACCCACTCATTCCTGATGCCCCAAACCCTCCCTCCCCAAACCCACTCATTCCTGATGCCCCAAACCCTCCCTCCCCAAACCCACTCATTCCTGATGCCCCAAACCCACTCATTCCTGATGCCCCAAACCCTCCCTCCCCAAACCCACTCATTCCTGATGCCCCAAACCCTCACTCCCCAAACCCACTCATTCCTGATGCCCCAAACCCTCACTCCCCAAACCCACCCATTCCTGATGCCCCAAACCCTCACTCCCCAAACCCACTCATTCCTGATGCCCCAAACCCTCACTCCCCAAACCCACTCATTCCTGATGCCCCAAACCCTCACTCCCCAAACCCACTCATTCCTGATGCCCCAAACCCTCCCTCCCCAAACCCACTCATTCCTGATGCCCCAAACCCTTACTCCCCAAACCCACTCATTCCTGATGCCCCAAACCCTCACTCCCCAAACCCACTCATTCCTGATGCCCCAAACCCTCACTCCCCAAACCCACTCATTCCTGATGCCCCAAACCCTCACTCCCCAAACCCACTCATTCCTGATGCCCCAAACCCTCACTCCCCAAACCCACTCATTCCTGATGCCCCAAACCCTCCCTCCCCAAACCCACTCATTCCTGATGCCCCAAACCCTTACTCCCCAAACCCACTCATTCCTGATGCCCCAAACCCTCACTCCCCAAACCCACTCATTCCTGATGCCCCAAACCCTCCCTCCCCAAACCCCCTCATTCCTGATGCCCCAAACCCTCCCTCCCCAAACCCACTCATTCTTGATGCCCCAAACCCTCCCTCCCCAAACCCACTCATTCCTGATTCCCCCAACCCTCACTCCCCAAACACCCTCATTCCTGATGCCCCAAACCCACTCATTCCTGATGCCCCAAACCCTCACTCCCCAAACCCCCTCATTCCTGATGCCCCAAACCCTCACTCCCCAAACCCACTCACTCCTGATGCCCCAAACCCTCACTCCCCAAACCCTCACTCCCCAAACCCACTCACTCCTGATGCCCCAAACCCTCCCTCCCCAAACCCACTCATTCCTGATGCCCCAAACCCACTCATTCCTGATGCCCCATTCCCTCACTCCCCAAACCCACTCATTCCTGATGCCCCAAACCCTCACTCCCCAAACCCACTCATTCCTGATGCCCCAAACCCTCCCTCCCCAAACCCACTCATTCCTGATGCCCCAAACCCACTCATTCCTGATGCCCCAAACCCACTCATTCCTGATGCCCCAAACCCTCCCTCCCCAAACCCACTCATTCCTGATGCCCCAAACCCTCCCTCCCCAAACCCACTCATTCCTGATGCCCCAAACCCACTCATTCCTGATGCCCCAAACCCTCCCTCCCCAAACCCACTCATTCCTGATGCCCCAAACCCTCCCTCCCCAAACCCACTCATTCCTGATGCCCCAAACCCTCACTCCCCAAACCCACTCATTCCTGATGCCCCAAACCCTCACTCCCCAAACCCCTTCACTCCTGATGCCCCATTCCCTCACTCCCCAAACCCACTCATTCCTGATGCCCCAAACCCTCACTCCCCAAACCCACTCACTCCTGATGCCCCATACCCTCACTCCCCAAACCCACTCACTCCTGATGCCCCAAACCCTCACTCCCCAAACCCACTCACTCCTGATGCCCCAAACCCTCACTCCCCAAACCCACTCATTCCTGATGCCCCAAACCCTCCCTCCCCAAACCCACTCATTCCTGATGCCCCAAACCCACTCATTCCTGATGCCCCAAACCCTCCCTCCCCAAACCCACTCATTCCTGATGCCCCAAACCCTCACTCCCCAAACCCACTCACTCCTGATGCCCCAAACCCTCCCTCCCCAAACCCACTCATTCCTGATGCCCCAAACCCACTCATTCCTGATGCCCCATTCCCTCACTCCCCAAACCCACTCATTCCTGATGCCCCAAACCCTCACTCCCCAAACCCACTCATTCCTGATGCCCCAAACCCTCACTCCCCAAACCCACCCATTCCTGATGCCCCAAACCCTCACTCCCCAAACCCACCCATTCCTGATGCCCCAAACCCTCACTCCCCAAACCCACTTACTCCTGATGCCCCAAACCCTCACTCCCCAAACCCACTCATTCCTGATGCCCCAAACCCTCACTCCCCAAACCCTCACTCCCCAAACCCTCACTCCCAAACCCACTCATTCCTGATGCCCCAAACCCTCACTCCCCAAACCCACCCATTCCTGATGCCCCAAACCCTCACTCCCCAAACCCACCCATTCCTGATGCCCCAAACCCTCACTCCCCAAACCCACTTACTCCTGATGCCCCAAACCCTCACTCCCCAAACCCACTCATTCCTGATGCCCCAAACCCTCCCTCCCCAAACCCACTCATTCCTGATGCCCCAAACCCTCCCTCCCCAAACCCACTCATTCCTGATGCCCCAAACCCTCACTCCCCAAACCCACTCATTCCTGATGCCCCAAACCCTCACTCCCTAAACCCACTCACTCCTGATGCCCCAAACCCTCACTCCCCAAACCCACTTACTCCTGATGCCCCAAACCCTCACTCCCCAAACCCACTTACTCCTGATGCCCCAAACCCTCACTCCCCAAACCCACTCATTCCTGATGCCCCAAACCCTCACTCCCCAAACCCACTCATTCCTGATGCCCCAAACCCTCACTCCCCAAACCCCATTCATTCCTGATGCCCCAAACCCTCCCTCCCCAAACCCACTCATTCCTGATGCCCCAAACCCTCACTCCCCAAACCCACTCATTCCTGATGCCCCAAACCCTCCCTCCCCAAACCCACTCATTCCTGATCCCCCAAACCCTCCCTCCCCAAACCCACTCATTCCTGAGGCCCCAAACCCTCACTCCCCAAACCCACTCATTCCTCATGCCCCAAACCCTCACCCCCCACACCCCCTCAATCCTGATGCCCCAAACCCTCCCTCCCCAAACCCACTCATTCCTGATGCGCCAAACCCTCACTCCCCAAACCCACTCATTCCTGATGCCCCAAACCCTCACTCCCCAAACCCACTCATTCCTGATGCCCCAAACCCTCCCTCCCCAAACCCACTCATTCCTGATGCCCCAAACCCTCGCTCCCCAAACCCACTCATTCCTGATGCCCCAAACCCTCACTCCCCAAACCCACTCATTCCTGATGCCCCAAACCCTCACTCCCCAAACCCACTCATTCCTGTTGCCCCAAACCCTCCCTCCCCAAACCCACTCATTCCTGAGGCCCCAAACCCCCACTCCCCACACCCACTCATTCCTGTTGCCCCAAACCCTCCCTCCCCAAACCCACTCATTCCTGATGCCCCAAACCCTCGCTCCCCAAACCCACTCATTCCTGATGCCCCAAACCCTCCCTCCCCAAACCCACTCATTGCTGATGCTCCAAACCCTGACTCCCCAAACCCACTGATTCCTGGTGCCCCAAACCCTCGCAGCCCAAACCCACTCATTCCTGATGCCCCAAACCCTCACTCCCCAAACCCACTCATTCCTGATGCCCCAAACCCTCCCTCCCCAAACCCACTCATTCCTGATGCCCCAAACCCTCACTCCCCAAACCCACTCATTCCTCATGCCCCAAACCCTCACTCCCCAAACCCACTCATTCCTGATGCCCCAAACCCTCCCTCCCCAAACCCACTCATTCCTGATGCCCCAAACCCTCACTCCCCAAACCCACCCATTCCTGATGCCCCAAACCCTCACTCCCCAAACCCACTCATTCCTGATGCCCCAAACCCTCCCTCCCCAAACCCACTCATTCCTGATGCCCCAAACCCTCGCTCCCCAAACCCACTCATTCCTGATGCCCCAAACCCTCACTCCCCAAACCCACTCATTCCTGATGCCCCAAACCCACTCATTCCTGATGCCCCAAACCCTCGCTCCCCAAACCCACTCATTCCTGATGCCCCAACCCCTCCCTCCCCAAACCCACTCACTCCTGATGCCCCAAACCCTCACCCCCCAAACCCACTCATTCCTGATGCCCCAAACCCACGTATTCCTGATGCCCCAAACCCTCACTCCCCAAACCCTCACTCCCCAAACCCACTCACTCCTGATGCCCCAAACCCTCCCTCCCCAAACCCACTCATTCCTGATGCCCCAAACCCTCCCTCCCCAAACCCACTCATTCCTGATGCCCCAAACCCTCACTCCCCAAACCCACCCATTCCTGATGCCCCAAACCCTCACTCCCCAAACCCACTCACTCCTGATGCCCCAAACCCTCCCTCCCCAAACCCACCCATTCCTGATGCCCCAAACCCTCACTCCCCAAACCCACTCACTCCTGATGCCCCATTCCCTCCCTCCCCACACCCACTCATTCCTGTCGCCCCGAACCCTCGCTCCCCAGACCCACTCATTCCTGAAGCCCCAAACCCTCCCTCCCCAAGCCCACTCACCCCTGGTGCCCCCCACCCTCAATCCCCAACCCCACTCATTCCTGATGCCCCAACCCCACGTATTCCTGATGCCCCAAACCCTCACTCCCCAAACCCTCACTCCCCAAACCCACTCATTCCTGATGCCCCATACCCTCCCTCCCCAAACCCCCTCACCCGTAATACCCAATGCCTACCCACCCAATACTTAATGCCCACTTAATCCCAACCCCCCTCCCCCCTCTCTCTCCGCAGGACCCCCCGCTCAGCGTCCTCGCAGTCGTGGCAGAGCGAAGGGAAGCTACACACGCGCGTGACCCGCCGCTCGACCTCGCTGGAGGACGTGAGCCGCGCCATCCCGCAGGTCAAGAATCCGGGCTCGCTCAACGCCCTCACTGTGGGTCAGTCGCCGCTCGTGGAATCGCTTTCTCCCTTTTCTTATTCTTGTTATTTTTTTCTTTCACTTATCACTCTCTCCCTTTTCTTATTCTTGTCGTTATTTTTTTTCTTTCACTTCTTCAGCTATTCACTCTCTCCCTTTTCTTATTCTTGTCGTTATTTTTTTCTTTCACTTCTTCAACTAATCACTCTCTCCCTTTTCTTATTCTTGTCGTTATTTTTCTCTTTCACTTCTTCAACTAATCACTCTCTCCCTTTTCTTATTCTTGTCGTTATTTTTTCTTTCATTCTTCAACTACTTTCTTGTTTTTTACGGAAATTAACAGTATTCTGTTGATGTTGGGTTTCTGCTTGTCGTTATTTTTTTCTTTCACTTCTTCAACTAATCACATTCTCCCTTTTCTTATTCTTGTCGTTATTTTTTTCTTTCACTTCTTCAACTAATCACTCTCTCCCTTTTCTTATTCTTGTCGTTATTTTTTTCTTTCACTTCCTCAACTAATCCCATTCTCCCTTTTCTTATTCTTGTCGTTATTTTTTTCTCTTTCACTTCTTCAACTAATCACTCTCTCCCTTTTCTTATTCTTGTCGTTATTTTTTTCTTTCACTTCTTCAACTAATCACTCTCTCCCTTTTCTTATTCTTGTCGTTATTTTTTCTTTCACTTCTTCAACTAATCCCATTCTCCCTTTTCTTATTCTTGTCGTTATTTTTTTCTTTCACTTCTTCAACTAATCCCATTCTCCCTTTTCTTATTCTTGTCGTTATTTTTTTCTTTCACTTCTTCAACTAATCCCATTTTCCCTTTTCTTATTCTTGTCGTTATTTTTTTCTTTCACTTCTTCAACTGATCCCATTCTCCCTTTTCTTATTCTTGTCGTTATTTTTTTCTTTCACTTCTTCAACTAATCCCATTCTCCCTTTTCTTATTCTTGTCATTGTTATTTTTTCTTTCACTTCTTCAACTAATCCCATTCTCCCTTTTCTTATTCCTTCGTTATTTTTTTCTTTCACTTCTTCAACTAATCGCATTCTCCCTTTTCTTATTCTTGTCGTTATTTTCTTCTTTCACTTCTTCAACTAATCCCATTCTCCCTTTTCTTATTCTTGTCGTTATTTTTTTCTTTCACTTCTTCAGCTAATCCCATTCTCCCTCTTTTCTTATTCTTGTCGTTATTATTTCTTTCGCTTCTTCAACTAATCACTCTCTCCCTTTTCTTATTCTTGTCGTTATTTTTTTCTTTCACTTCTTCAACTAATCACTCTCTCCCTTTTCTTATTCTTGTCGTTATTTTTTTCTTTCACTTCTTCATCTAATCACTCTCTCCCTTTTCTTATTCTTGTCGTTATTTTTTTCTTTCACTTCTTCAACTAATCACTCTCTCCCTTTTCTTATTCTTGTCGTTATTTTTTTCTTTCACTTCTTCAACTAATCACATTCTCCCTTTTCTCATTCTTGTCGTTATTTTTTTCTTTCACTTCTTCAACTAATCCCATTCTCCCTTTTCTTATTCTTGTCATTGTTATTTTTTCTTTCACTTCTTCAACTAATCCCATTCTCCCTTTTCTTATTCTTGTCGTTATTTTTTTCTTTCACTTCTTCAACTAATCCCATTCTCCCTTTTCTTATTCTTGTCGTTATTGTTTTCTTTCACTTCTTCAACTAATCACTCTCTCCCTTTTCTTATTCTTGTCGTTATTTTTTTCTTTCACTTCTTCAGCTAATCACATTCTCCCTTTTCTTATTCTTGTCGTTATTATTTCTTTCACTTCTTCAACTAATCACTCTCTCCCTTTTCTTATTCTTGTCGTTATTTTTTTCTTTCACTTCTTCAGCTAATCACATTCTCCCTTTTCTTATTCTTGTCGTTATTTTTTTCTTTCACTTCTTCAACTAATCACTCTCTCCCTTTTCTTATTCTTGTCGTTATTTTTTTTCTTTCGCTTCTTCAACTAATCACTCTCTCCCTTTTCTTATTCTTGTCGTTATTTTTTTCTTTCACTTCTTTAACTAATCACTCTCTCCCTTTTCTTATTCTTGTCGTTATTTTTTTCTTTCACTTCTTCAACTAATCACTCTCTCCCTTTTCTTATTCTTGTCGTTATTTTTTTTCTTTCACTTCTTCAACTAATCACTCTCTCCCTTTTCTTATTCTTGTCGTTATTTTTTTTCTTTCACTTCTTCAACTAATCCCATTCTCCCTTTTCTTATTCTTGTCGTTATTTTTTTCTTTCACTTCTTCAACTAATCACTCTCTCCCTTTTCTTATTCTTGTCGTTATTTTTTTCTTTCACTTCTTCAACTAATCCCATTCTCCCTTTTCTTATTCTTGTCGTTATTTTTTTTTCTTTCACTTCTTCAACTAATCACTCTCTCCCTTTTCTTATTCTTGTCGTTATTTTTTTCTTTCACTTCTTCAACTAATCCCATTCTCCCTTTTCTTATTCTTGTCGTTATTTTTTTCTTTCACTTCTTCAACTAATCCCATTCTCCCTTTTCTTATTCTTGTCGTTATTTTTTTCTTTCACTTCTTCAACTAATCACTCTCTCCCTTTTCTTATTCTTGTCGTTATTTTTTTCTTTCACTTCTTCAACTAATCCCATTCTCCCTTTTCTTATTCTTGTCGTTATTTTTTTCTTTCACTTCTTCAACTAATCACTCTCTCCCTTTTCTTATTCTTGTCGTTATTTTTTTCTTTCACTTCTTCAACTAATCACTCTCTCCCTTTTCTTATTCTTGTCGTTATTTTTTTCTTTCACTTCTTCAACTAATCCCATTCTCCCTTTTCTTATTCTTGTCGTTATTTTTTTCTTTCACTTCTTCAACTAATCCCTCTCTCCCTTTTCTTATTCTTGTCGTTATTTTTTTTCTTTCACTTCTTCAACTAATCCCATTCTCCCTTTTCTTATTCTTGTCGTTATTTTTTTCTTTCACTTCTTCAACTAATCACTCTCTCCCTTTTCTTATTCTTGTCGTTATTTTTTTTTCTTTCACTTCTTCAACTAATCACATTCTCCCTTTTCTTATTCTTGTCGTTATTTTTTTCTTTCACTTCTTCAACTAATCACTCTCTCCCTTTTCTTATTCTTGTCGTTATTTTTTTCTTTCACTTCTTTAACTAATCCCATTCTCCCTTTTCTTATTCTTGTCGTTATTTTTTTCTTTCACTTCTTCAACTAATCCCATTCTCCCTTTTCTTATTCTTGTCGTTATTTTTTTCTTTCACTTCTTCAACTAATCCCATTCTTCCTTTTCTTATTCTTGTCGTTATTTTCTTCTTTCACTTCTTCAACTAATCACTCTCTCCCTTTTCTTATTCTTGTCGTTATTTTTTTTCTTTCACTTCTTCAACTAATCCCATTCTCCCTTTTCTTATTCTTGTCTTTATTTTTTTCTTTCACTTCTTCAACTAATCCCATTCTCCCTTTTCTTATTCTTGTCTTTATTTTTTTCTTTCACTTCTTCAACTAATCCCATTCTTCCTTTTCTTATTCTTGTCGTTATTTTCTTCTTTCACTTCTTCAACTAATCACTCTCTCCCTTTTCTTATTCTTGTCGTTATTTTTTTCTTTCACTTCTTCAACTAATCCCATTCTCCCTTTTCTTATTCTTGTCGTTATTTTCTTCTTTCACTTCTTCAACTAATCACTCTCTCCCTTTTCTTATTCTTGTCGTTATTTTTTTCTTTCACTTCTTCAACTAATCACTCTCTCCCTTTTCTTATTCTTGTCTTTATTTTTTTCTTTCACTTCTTCAACTAATCCCATTCTCCCTTTTCTTATTCTTGTCGTTATTTTTTTCTTTCACTTCTTCAACTAATCACTCTCTCCCTTTTCTTATTCTTGTCTTTATTTTTTTCTTTCACTTCTTCAACTAATCCCATTCTCCCTTTTCTTATTCTTGTCGTTATTGTTTTCTTTCACTTCTTCAACTAATCCCATTCTCCCTTTTCTTATTCTTGTCGTTATTTTTTTTTTCTTTCACTTCTTCAACTAATCACTCTCTCCCTTTTCTTATTCTTGTCGTTATTCTTTTCTTTCACTTCTTCAACTAATCCCATTCTCCCTTTTCTTATTCTTGTCTTTATTTTTTTCTTTCACTTCTTCAACTAATCCCATTCTCCCTTTTCTTATTCTTGTCGTTATTTTTTTCTTTCACTTCTTCAGCTAATCACTCTCTCCCTTTTCTTATTCTTGTCGTTATTTTTTTCTTTCACTTCTTCAACTAATCACTCTCTCCCTTTTCTTATTCTTGTCGTTATTTTTTTCTTTCACTTCTTCAACTAATCCCATTCTCCCTTTTCTTATTCTTGTCGTTATTTTTTTCTTTCACTTCTTCAACTAATCCCATTCTCCCTTTTCTTATTCTTGTCGTTATTTTTTTCTTTCACTTCTTCAACTAATCCCATTCTCCCTTTTCTTATTCTTGTCGTTATTTTTTTCTTTCACTTCTTCAACTAATCACTCTCTCCCTTTTCTTATTCTTGTCGTTATTTTTTTTCTTTCACTTCTTCAACTAATCCCATTCTCCCTTTTCTTATTCTTGTCGTTATTTTTTTCTTTCACTTCTTCAACTAATCCCATTCTCCCTTTTCTTATTCTTGTCGTTATTTTTTTCTTTCACTTCTTCAACTAATCCCATTCTCCCTTTTCTTATTCTTGTCGTTATTTTTTTTTTCTTTCACTTCTTCAACTAATCACTCTCTCCCTTTTCTTATTCTTGTCGTTATTTTTTTTCTTTCACTTCTTCAACTAATCCCATTCTCCCTTTTCTTATTCTTGTCGTTATTTTTTTTTCTTTCACTTCTTCAACTAATCACTCTCTCCCTTTTCTTATTCTTGTCGTTGTTATTTTTTCTTTCACTTCTTCAACTACTTTCTCTTTTTTTTTACGGAAATTAACAGTGTTATGTTGATGTTGGATAATGTCATTCTTATTATCAATTATTAAGATTATTGTGTAGATATTGTTACTGTTGTTATTATTAGGAACATCTGTGTCATCTCTATTATCATGGAAATTATGGTTGTTATCATTATGGTTCTCATCATTAGTATCGTTGATG
>NC_091583.1:1915057-1922557 GCF_042767895.1 Penaeus vannamei | reverse complement strand
ACACAGGCACATATCCACATATACACAGGCACATATCCACATATACACAGGCACATATTCACATATACACAGGCACATATCCACATATACACAGGCACATATCCACATATACACAGGCACATATCCACAGGCGCATATCCACATATACACAGGCACATATCCACATATACACAGGCACATATCCACATATACACAGGCACATATCCACATATACACAGGCGCATATCCACATATACACAGGCACATATACACATATACACAGGCACATATCCACATATACACAGATGTACATATACAGATACACAAACACACACAATCATACACTTAATTTATTAATTAATTTCTACTTACTGGCCGTTTTAGGTGTAGTTTGTTTTGTTTTGAAGTGTTTTAGTGTTCTATAAATACTCTTGACTGTGTAGCACGGATAGTTCTCCTGAATTGCTCAGACCGAATTCTAAATACACGTGAAAATCAGCCTGTAATCACAAATATAGATTATTTCGCTCAGGTAAAAAAGCACGGTCAAGAATGCAGCTCCCGATGGAATCTCCAATCGCAAAGAGGTGTGGATTTGGGCTGGATCGAGGTCCTAGAAGAACTTTTCTCGGCCTCGACGGGATGTATAATGAAGCAGAATACTTTGCCACATTGTCGTGTAGGTATTATTTGTTATGGAATTTATTCAGCGGTGCACTTCTAAGCTCAATGCTGATTTGTTGAGATCGTATGAACCGAAATGTACAAATGCACACTTAAGTATGGCAAATCGCAAAAAAAAGTTGTCTTCCCCCAAAAATATATGCAAGATTATAATAATAAAGTGTGAATCATCAAGTATTCTGTTTGAATCTTGTCTGTCTGATCCTTTTTCGTCGAAGACATGAAAATTTATGCAATGCATAATTTCTTAAACGATTCATACTCTACCACAGGTAGAAAATGCACTGCAACAACGACCTTGTATTTGAGAGCCAGCTAACTTTAAAGGTGCTGTCACACTAGCACTTTTTCCGTCAATTTTTTGACAATTTTACTTAACATCAAAACAAACAATCTCGAATATAACTCTTGATTTGAGTATGCTTGGCTGAAAAAGTTGACGTTAAGGTTTTCAGACTGAAACGGTGATCATTATCGTCTGACTGGAAAATCGACAATTCGCTCAAAAATGGACAAAATCTCAGAAAATTGTCAAAAAATTTACAAAAAAATTATGGAAAAAGTGCTAGCATGACAGCAGCACCTTAATCCGACCTAAGATACGTAAAGCTCTTCCGCCGTTGGCTGTGATTTCCCATTGTGTATGGGTGATGTAAGAATCTGCGATGTGCATTCCTATGGAAAAAGAATTTCATACATCCTAATAATATACGCACGTGTCCATCTGTCTCCAGACCTACCAAAGTTCGTCCACAACGTAGAAAACTGACTGTGAGCAATAATATGCATGTCGCCGTCCTAGGACCCCATCCCATTCTACCATTTTACGGGTTACCTATGCTTGTTAACCACTTCTGATAAAAAACACCCGTATCTCAGGAAGAGCTATATTCTTAACACATAAATACATTACTGGCTTGGTAATGTATTTATTGTATATTGTTTTATGCAGTGCAATAAACAAGAAAGTAACACAGGGCACGACTGGCAGCTTTTCCGTAGCAGCATTTCTGCCGTCTGTAAACATCAGATGATAAAGAAAACGGATATAAATAATAACATTGGACCCAAATGTATTATAAACAGAGGAATATTAGATTATAATTACAGTGTGTAGGATCAACGTCTGGTGATTATAAGATTTCCTGAGCCTGGAGTGTGTGTATGGGGGGGGGGGGCGGTCGCCGCAAACAGAGCATGGGGAACGGGGTGCTCGATGTTATGGACTTTGGCACCCGTAATTTACACATCCCGAACAGATGAATGTTAACTTAATCAAAATGTGGTGCATGGTCTCATAAACGATGAATAAATTTATTGTAACCAAATATGTTGCTCTGTAACTTTTTAGTTCAATTAAAAAAAAATCCCCGACTGTTTAAATTAACTTCCAATCACTAGAGTAATCTTGAAAGGCTGAGGATGGGTAAAGGAGTTGCTGTGTGAATGGGCTATGGTAGGTCTAGGTAAGGGAATTACATAAGGGTTTCACGTGTGTATCCAGGAGGGAGTGGAAATGATAAGAGGGGATAGAGGGAGGGAGAATGTACGTGTAGTTGGAGTTGAGGGGGGGAGGAGGAGGAAGTGGTGTAGGGGGAATATGAGTAGAAGGAAGTGGTGTAGGGGGAATATGAGTAGGAGGAAGTGGTGTAGGGGGAATATGAGTAGAAGGAAGTGGTGTAGGGGGAATATGAGTAGGAGGAAGTGGTGTAGGGGGAATATGAGTAGGAGGAAGTGGTGTAGGGGGAATATGAGTAGAAGGAAGTGGTGTAGGGGGAATATGAGTAGGAGGAAGTGGTGTAGGGGGAATATGAGTAGGAGGAAGTGGTGTAGGGGGAATATGAGTAGGAGGAAGTGGTGTAGGGGGAATATGAGTAGGAGGAAGTGGTGTAGGGGGAATATGAGTAGGAGGAAGTGGTGTAGGGGGAATATGAGTAGGAGGAAGTGGTGTAGGGGGAACATGAGTAGGAGGAAGTGGTGTAGGGGGAATATGAGTAGGAGGAAGTGGGGTAGGGGGAATATGAGTAGAAGGAAGTGGTGTAGGGGGAATATGAGTAGGAGGAAGTGGTGTAGGGGGAATATGAGTAGGAGGATGGGTGTCGGGAGGATGGATATTGGCAGTAGTTGGAGTTGAAGGGGATAGGTTGTGTTGGGAGGGAGTAGGAGGGAGGGGTGTAGGGAGAATATGAGTAGGATGATGATAAATATTGGTAGTATTAGGATATATATCGGTAACAGGCGGAATTGAGGGGTTAGGCCGTGTTGAGAGGGAGGAGAAAGGGCTGTAGGGGGAATATGAGCAGGAGGGGGATGGATATCGGCAGTCACTTGGAATGTGAACGGAGCATGAGTTGTGGAATGTTGTGTCTCAAACATATAGTTTTGAATATCTTTCATAGCTTCTGTAGTGGAGTTGGTTGGAGAGTTTTGTGAGACAAAGGTTTTCTTATAAGAGGGGGAAGAGGAGACTGGTGTCTGAGGAATAAAGGCAAACGAAAGTGGAGGTGAGTATGCGGTAGGGAAAGAAGGGGTAGAACGTTTAGTCTGTCTGCTGCGGGTAGTGCGGAGAGGGAGAGGGGATGGTGTTGGGGCTGTAGTTGAGATTGGTGTCTGGATATAGAGTGGCAAAAGAATTTGACTGAGGGAGGTAGAATGTAAAGTGGACGTAGGGAAGTAAGTAGGTATAGGGGAGGGTGTAGGAACATCTTGGGGTAGAAGGGAAGGGGAAGGGCGAGCGACATTACTAGTGTAGGGAATATGAAAGAAATCTTTTCAGCGTGCTTCCTGTCTGGCTTCACGTAGAGTGAGACCATTTTGTATCTGAGAGTTGCTACCTTAGACTCAAACTTGTACGTGGGAGTCTATAAAATACATTATGGGGTCCGCCGCATTTAGCACATGTACGTGTTTGTGCCGAGCAGTTCATCGGTTCAGGTTGGGCGCATTGGGGGTATCGGTCTGTGGAACGACAGTGTTTGGCAGGATGTCCAAAGCGCCAACAGTTTTGACGTTGACGGGAAGGAGGATGGTATGGTCGAACGGGAAGGGTTTGTCTACCAATGTAGATACGGAAGGGAAGGTCATGGGTACTTAAAAGTAATTTTGGCAATATTGGTGGGTTTCTTTCGATGACCTCTTGGAGGAATGGAGTAGCAATGTACTGATATTATATTCCAGTCTTTGAGACAGCCGGGTAAGTATTCTCCACACTCTGACCAATCGATATCCATTGGCAGCTTGCTGGGGAGATAGACACATTTCCGGTACAAGTATTAAGAGTTGGATGAGCTTCTGCAGGGATAAGGTTGCCCGAGATGTCGGTTAGATTCGATTATGATATAGCTTCCGTTTCAGACGTGACTGTTGCGAGACGGGAACGATCAGGTCTGGTACGAAAAGGGCCTCTGCTCACTTGTTTTTGAGGCATTGTTGAAAGTGAAGTGTGTTGCCTGAGTAAGAAGCTGTAGGGGGATCACGAAAAATCAGTCCCATTTATCTGGACTAATTAGTTTATTTAAGATATTGTAGGGTTGGTGACAGTAGGAAGGGGTGTTTGATGAAGGTTGTAGGGTTAGAGGTAATGAAGTTGAGGAAATTGGGAGATGGAAATGTCTTCTGGAGATTGAGTCTCAGCTTAGGTGGGTAATGCACTAATAGGCATTGAGGAGTGGGTATTTAACTGTTCAGAGCCTGGGGTCGGGGAGCCGGGAGAGTTTGAATTGGTGGGGCTATTTGATGAAGGGACTAGCCCCTTGCCCCTAATAAGGGTATTACATCTTCATAACTGGCCATGAGAAGCCTTGACTATGTTGGGGAAATAAACAGTCCACCCCTCAGGGTCCCCTTGAGGGGTAAGGGCTAGGCAACTAAAACAGAGGAATACCGTGCCCATGGTTCCCTCATACCGCTCAGGACTGGCACAAAGTCCGCCTTTCATCCTTTCAGCACGGCTCAGGAAGTAGACAGTGGAAGGGGTTGGAGAAGGGATGGAAACAAAAAGGCTGGAGGGAGAAAAGGCCATGCAAAATTACGAGTCGAGGGATGAGGCCCTGGCAGGGGAGATTCCTGCATTGGGTCTCTTTCTCCGTCTCCAAAGCCCCCCCCCCCATTCATTAATAAAAACTATCCAAAATATCAGGTTTACTTTGTTAGCCTTGGTCTTATATTACACTTTTTATTTTTCCATATTTCTGCTATGCTTGTAGCATTTGAAGATCAGATTGGGATGAAAGAATAAAACTTATTTTACTTGGTTTATTGATACTAACATTATTTTCTTTTATGTACAAAATCTGCTTCACAAAATATGGCATCACAGTGCTTTTAACAATAAAATATAGTGACTAATAAAATTACATTCCTATTTACTAAAACAACAATCAAGAATTTACTTGACACAAATGAACACTATAATCAAAAATTAAACAAGCACCTAATGATTTACTTGGTCAATTTGCATTTGCATTTTTCAACCAAACTTGACATCCAGAGATGATTTTAGTCAAATATTACTTTGAAGGAGTAATGGAAACAGGTAAAATAATAAATAATACAGGAACACTACATCATATAACTTGTACATGGCCTTGTACTGTACCAAATGCATGTCCTGATGTGTGAATTTTCCTTTCTTTGTTATTCAAGACTCCAACAACAACAGAAAATTGGCAAAATTATTTTTTCTAATCTCATGTGACAAAACAATGATTGCAAAAGTAGACTGTAAACTCATGTCACAAAAATAAAAGGCTGCTTTAAGTTATAATATTAATATTCAGTGTTAAGTCAAAATCATATGCTGGATAAAAAATACTGTACCATTTAAAGGAACATATCCCTGGTAATGAATCTATTAATTGTGAAGACTGTAGTATTCAAAACTTATGGAACTGCAACACTGCTACCAATACTGGACACTCAATAGATGACTTGATGGAGAAGACTGGAACACATCTAAGAAGCTGAAGACTGGACACTAGAACGCTGAGACTGGAATATGGAAGCTGTTGTCTGGAGTACTAATAAGATGCAGCTGACTGGAACACTGATCATATGCTGTAAACTGGAAGTCAGTAGTAAAACAAAGCTGGAACAGCAAAATGATGTTGGAGGCTCAAGTTGCAGGATTACAAATTCATTCTGTAGACAGGAACAACGTAACATGCATGTGGAACATGCTTTGTTCCTAGGACCATTACAGCTCTGCTGTAGCCGATAAAATTATGTTTCTAGTAGAAAGATGTATCAACATTTACAGTGGCTTTAACACTTATAACAATCATTTGAGAGGAGCCAAAATATTCTCCAAATTGGACGAAAATATAGTAGTCCTGAAAGCTGCAGTGTTTCTAGGATAATAAACAAATAAAAAACAAACAAGTACACATCTTTGTGTTTTTTCAATGCTTGTTTGATTTTGTAACAGTTTGTTTGTACACAGCTTAAAAGTACACTGTAATGTCCAGAAATTCTGCAGCAAAGTTGATTAAACACTCGTTTTCAACTTCAACTAGAGGAAAAAATGAAACAAAAAGTTTGTTTCATTCTTCCTAATTCTTCCTTTTATCCTGTGGCTTCAGATTGTACAAGAGAGCACTACTGGCAGTGGATGAATAAAAATAAAAATGGGGGGTTTCAGTTGAAGTATTCTCCTGAAATCAAATTCTAAGGTAATGCCATGGATTACACTTTTAATTAAAAATGTGTAGAATTGGCTTCTTCTTACAAACCAGCTGAACAAACACTTCCCAGCGAAGTTTACTGTACCTGAAAATGACATAAAAGCTTGAAACACAGAAGAATTCCAGTTTAGGTGACCAGGTCAAGGTGTAAGTCCTTCTGTTATCGTGAAGATCCCGTGTAGCCGTGAAGACCCTATAACATTCGATGATCCCGAGTCGTCGTGAAGAACAATCATCCAATGCTCAGGTAACTGAAGTAACTAAACGTTGCAGAACCTGTTGTTTTCTAGAAGTCTTAACGTGATCCTTTAGGAGTCATGATAAGAAATAATATTTCTACCAGACATCCTTCCAAAAGGTGTAAATCCATTGTTGATCATACAAAAATGCTGAAAATCCTCTCAACTAGGAATGCAATGCATGTGATGAGTATGATCTAGTTGATAGAATTCTCATGATAATTGTATGGATTTGTATCAGAAATGAAGCATGAAGTAAATATTTGTATTGGAGGGGAGAGAGGGGTCTAGACATGCCCTAGCCTTCAAGTGAAATGAAGTAAATCCTATAGCTGTCTCAACAGGAACTTCACTTCAAGGCTTTTGCTCAAGTGTACTCCTGGACAACCAAGAGCACAGGATAATCACTGGTCATTTGTGCAAACAAATCTTCATGTCTACTCCAGTACTCAGGTTTACAGCCTGTCTCTTTCAGGCATTTTTCAAGTACGTCCCGTCATTCTTCCAGTTCAGATGAATTCATCCTGCTTCTAAAAATAGTTCGTTTTTTCTTCTTGTAAAAAATCACAGTGGATACCTGTAGTTCCAAAAGTTTTACTGGTTTCTTAAGCACAGAATCACTGGAATGGGAAGCTTAAAGTGTTTTAAGAAGAATCTTCACAAAAGAAGAGCTGTTCCTTTTCTGCTTTTAGTCCTTGCATCAAGGAATTTCGCAAAAGATAATTCTTCCACACTCCACCAAGGTCACCCTGACCACAACAGCCACTACATACACACACATGGACCATACACTCAGCTTATTAAAATGGAAGTCACTCCCCATACTGTTTGTGCACTTAATGCTACACTGTTTTTCTTAATGACTTCATTGCAAACTCATTTTCTGCAATCACTGAGTTGCAACTGAATCTGCAGTT
>NC_091583.1:1902557-1912557 GCF_042767895.1 Penaeus vannamei | reverse complement strand
ATATACATATATATATATATATATATATATATATATATATATATATATATATATATATATATATATATATATATATATATATATATATATATATATATATATACATATGTATATGTGTATGAGATAACAAACAAATAAACAAAAACAGTACAGGTAAATACAAACCCTTTCAACATAATCTTAAGAGCCTGTTTTCTTTCCCTATCTGCAAACCAATCAATTAAGTAGCCTGCCATCTTAGGGGCATTCCGGTACAGCAAGAAGAATCTATGGTAGTTGGATAAAGACCATGCAGCACGTAGTTGCAGGGCAAAGCTGATGCACTCATCCTGTTTCTGTTCTTTTGTTAGCCCAGCCATGAGGGATGTGATATCTGGAATATTGTACATATGCTATAAGACCAAATGAAATAACATATATATATATATAATCTATTTATCTATCTATCTATCTTTCTCTCTTGAATATGCACCTAAAGCACTCACTCATGCACACACATGTAAAACATACATCCTCATTGCAATTTCATCTTTTATAAAACAAAAAAGAAACAAAGAAACCGTATAAACAAAGTCACTATGTATTACAACTCTTATTCTTCTATAACACATCAGGCTCAATTCTGTCATAAACATACATACATACATACAAATATATATATATATATATATATATATATATATATATATATATATATATATATATATATATATATATATATATTTATATCAGAAAAGAGAAACTTAGAGACCAGCAATAACATACCTAATGTATTCTTGGTAAACATATAATAAAGAAGTCTGTAGGCAATAAATTCAAGGTGGTTATCGCCACCAACTTCACTGTACAACTGCTTGAGCTGACTCTGGCACTGATTAAATTCTTCGTGGTCTCCCTTTTCAAGGGCTATGCGAGAGTGAGTTTCATACACCTGAAAAATATTAGTTAATTTAAAAGGCTAAATCTGTGTACTACTTACTCATATCAAATCAATTAATACATTTAAATTTGCCTTATCAGTACTCTTTCAAGAAAATATCTATAATGTCCCCCAAAATAATCCTTGATTTTCATATTTTGAAATTGATTTAAGAAACTGTGAACAAGCTCTCATACCAGTTTTGGATATAAATAATGAATATCTATATGACTTTTCATAGCATAGAGAAATATTAAATGTCTTTTCTTTGTCATTAGCATCTATATCTTACAAAATGCTCTTTAAGAAGTAAAAGCACCTATCCTTTAAGTTTATAACATTATAACAACATTCACTGACTTCACTGGCACTCTTAAAAATTTAAAGATAAACCCATAAAATACAATCCTTTACCTGAACAGTGAAGGCATCTCGAACTCCTTGGATAGTGAGATCTTGACGTAGTGACTTCAGCTGATCACAGGCATATCTGTAATCTTGGTTTCGAACCCACTGACACTTTATATGCTCTAGGGCTCTTTTCAGAGTATCTATCGTTCTTACTGTTGATGGGTCTGGTGCCTACGGAACAAATGAACTTCTAAAAACTGATTCAAATGAAAATTATTTTTGATTATACTCAACATTCCTTTCCACAAACACTAATGTGTATGTATATATATATATATATATATATATATATATATATATATATATATATATATATATATGTATATATATGTATTATTACTATCAACTTAACTAACTTTTTCAAATATTCCTTGCAAACCCCTCACTCATATTATTACTTACCGAGGTTAATCGTAGGTACTGTTTTTCTAATGATGTTGAAGTGCCAACAATGTGCATGGATGTCCAGTCTATATCATCTCCATCCACAGTAAATGTATTACTTATTGTTTTTGTTAGGTTAATGGGCTTTCTCTTTTTGTGAGGCCCTGGACCACTTCCAGCAACACTGAACCTAGCTGCTCTCTTCTGCAGACGTTCAGAACTGCCAAGCTCTGGATCAAGGCTCATCCGTCCATGTTTGGAATAGAAGTAGGATTCATTTCTGTAAAAGTTTGGAGATATCAAAAGGGTTTTCCTTAAAACCAATTTTGGGTATAGGGCCATGCCAATTTTATTTGTTGCTTTAATTTTTGTATTTTGAGAAGAAGATGAAGAAGAAGAAGCCTGGACCAGAAACTACTAAAGGTTTTGCTTTCACAAACCTGTAAATATTGCCATTATTAGAAACACATGCTGCTGGAAACCAATCAGAGAGTTTCTTTGTAATTACATGCTAGAGGACAACCAATCAGGAAGTGTCTTTTCTTTCAAAACAACATGGCGCCTTTTATAAGGTTTTGTTGTGTGCTGGTGTGTGCCACTAAACTCTAGAACTAAACTAAACTTATAGTTTTAGATGTACAGTAGTTTATAGAGTTTATAGAGTATGTAGACAGTAGAGCAGATTGATACTTAAATATACATTAAATATATATTAAATATATATATATATATATATATATATATATAAATATATATATATATATATATATATATATATATATATATATATATATATGTATAGTAAAGCTGAAAGTTTGGATGCCAAGGAAGACAACAAAATGCTAGTGGAAAGGGACCCAACACAGAAAACCTTTGTTGTTGTATAGGTTTTTGGTTTTTGGGTTTGAGTTGTTTGTCTTTTAATGTTACAGGCTTATTAAACTTTGGATTAATATCATACAAAACAAAAATTACAATATTTGTAGTAAATGCAACACAAACAAATTCGGTCAAAAGCAATGTTCTTCATTCAGAATTGTAGTCATAGACCAAAGGATGAGATTCATTACCTCGAAGATGTCATGAAAAGCTGAAAATAATCCTGCTTTTCTTTATGTTCTATAAGACATACATCTTCTCCCTAGATCTCCCCCTACCCCCTGCCTTGTCACTCCGTTTTCTTTTTTGAAAATTCAAAGAAGCAACAAATAAAATTGGTGCGGTCTAAGCATGACAATATCACTGGGTTAATCTTTTTTTAATATACTGTTTTAGTTTTTAGGATTTGTAAGGGCCTGGTGAAATGAGTTGTCTAAATATCATGTATTCTGGCATTTCTTAACCCAAAGTCTCTGGGAGAAAGATTGGCGTTCCCTTAACCTCCACTCTGGGGAGTGTGCATGGCTGACTGGGCTAGCATCCTGGGCCCCTCTTAGACGTGGCCGGTGCATGACACTCACCAGGCCACACCAACAATGTGAATATTGTAATGCAGTCCAAATATCACAAAGAAGGAAAGCAACAGAAAGGGGAAAGTTTTACTCACTTGCCCTTCCCCTTCATTTTCTTGTTCCCTTTGCCCTTCATGTTGACTGGGCTTCTTCCTCTCTTGTTCAATCTAATAAAGCCTTTTGATTCATCATCTGAGCTGGAAGAATGTCGGTTACGCCTATTATCTCGCCTCCCTCTTCTATAACCAGGTGATCTTGATCTTGACCTTGATCTTGACCTTGATCTTGACTTCGACCGTGAGCGAGACCTTGATCTTGAATGAAACCGAGAATCAGACTTGGAAAGGTACATCCTTTAGTACGATTCACAAGAAAACAGTAACTAATAAATTTTACATTCCCTACATGCAATAGGACACATGATACATAAAGAATCAACCACTAATACTCAAGTAAATCATTACTATACTTCAATTAATCCTACAATCCGGGTGACCTTACAGTCCCATTATGGAAAAATCTGGGTTGAGGGCTAGGTGATGCGAACATGCCATCACTGGGTAAAATGGCTGCGGGCCAGGTGACACGAACCTGCCGTCATGAGTGAAGACGGCCAGGGTGATGGAAAAAACTCGCCATAAATGCACAAACCTCTGGAGTGCGATTTGAATAATTTGGCCCAAAGAAGAGGGTTTTAGCATTATTTCCAATGATAAACGAATGTGGAATGTAATATGTGTAAGCTGTGATTGGAAGAGTGCCAGCTCCAGGGGAGACGTTGTTCTCAAGAAACGCATTGTACTCCTGGCCGTTGTGACCGGTGGTGCAGGTTATATTACAGAAAATTTGAAATAACGAAAATATGAGATATGACACAAATGACCAAATGCTCCATATATCTACTACAAAGAGGGATGATATTGAGTTTGTGGAACGAAAATACGTTATTTCCATCTGGATAAAGCAAATCAGAAGACAAATAATTACAGAAAATTAAAAATTACAAAAAATATGAGATATGACACAAATAGCCAAATGCTCCATATATTTACGACAAAGAGGGATGATATGGAGTTTGTGGAATGAAAATAAGTTATTTCTATCCGGATAAAGCAAACCAAAAGACAAATATGGTCACTGGAAAAAGTTTACACAAACTAACTTTGCAAAGGGGAGGCACAGAGTCATGTCAGTGCTCATGCGTGTTCGCATCTGCCTAGCTTTCGCGCCGCACACCAAGGATGTTGGCTACTTACGAAACCCAATGCCCCTATTTTCGGCACTGATTTCCACTATGCAAATGGATCTAATGGGTAATTTTTTCTTTCATTAAATATCATTACTTTGTTTCTTTACAGATCTAGGAATTGGCATAGAAAATAAGTACCTATTAAGCAGTACTAAAGAGAACTGACCTCATCCCTCTCATTGACCCAAATGCTGGGGTAATATTTTTCTTCATTCCTTTCTTTCCCTGCAGCTTCATAGGGCTTGAAGAGCTATTATCAGACCCTGCATCAGTTGCAGTATTCCAGCTTTTGATATGGGATATTATATTTGAAGTAGATTCACTTTGTATACTGGGTAATTCTTCCTCTTCCCAATTCTGAAATAGATAGCAAAAACAACATAAACAATAATAATAAAAACATCAATAAAATATTTGCCATTCAATTTTTATTAAGATACTATGAAAGCAACTGTACCTTTGTCCACAGAGTTCCATTATTTGCTGCTTGAGTAAGTTTTCCCTTCAAGCAAATTTCCACCAGGTCCTTGTCCAGTTCAGTAACACAGCGTTTAAAACATCTACTTACGTATGTTCTGAAATAAATAACAAAGACATAAAATGTCAGAAAAAAAATCAATAACACAAGGACTTAGTAAAACAACACTCCCTTTGCCATTTTAGCATATCAATACAAAAAACATCAAGTAGAGTACAATCTATTTGACAAAGTGCGTCATCAATTCAACATAGAACATTACAATCAAACAACACTTACTTCAAACTTTCTGGCCAGTCACCATTGGCTACCAATCCTGTCATCTCTTTTATTGCCTTGGATTGGAGGACGGCACTTTTTGTATCTTGGCCTTTGTTCCCCACATCCTGGTTTTCATTTTCTGTTTTGCCTTTATTCATTAACGACTCTGCTTCTGTATTTTCTTTGCCAACAGAACCTAACATGTTTTGCTGTTTATTCAAGAAATTGTTGCTCGTCCAGGGATTATTTGACATAATGACATTCTTGCCCCTGTTTTTGTTCTTCTTATTATTTTTCTGGTGTGTATTTGCATTATTAAGATGTTGATGTCTTTGCTGCTGTTGTGATTTATGCTGCTGCATCATCATCATTTGCTGTGGTTGCTGCTGCTGCTGTTGCTGTTGTTGCTGCTGCTGCTGTTGTTGTTGTTGCTGCTGCTGTTGCTGCTGTTGTTGTTGCTGCTGCTGCTGCTGTTGTTGTTGCTGTTGTTGTTGCTGTTGTTGCTGCTGCTGATGCTGTTGGCCGTGATTTGGCTGATGTAAGGCATTATATCCCAGACCCTTCTTCACAGGGAGACTGAATTTAACAGGTCCACTTCCTGCATTGTTTGACATTCCTCTTCCTACCTGATTCTGGTTAAAATTGGGAGGTGGACCCCTTGGAGGAGGTCCAGCTGGGCCATACCAACCACCGTTATAACCATTGAAGTTATCAAAACCTTGGCCATATGACTGATAGAAATTCTGATTGTAGCCCTGACCAAAATTCTGATTTCCAAAATTGTGAGATGGTACATCAGACTTTTGTGGACTAACATTATCATTCTGTTTTAAGAGTGAGTTATTTGACATGTTGCCTTTGTTCTGGTTCCCCATTTCTGAATTCTGGTTAGGTGGAGGACCAGGAGGCAGGGGGGGATTATTGCTGTTTCCCCCATTATTCTTATCTTTATCATCAGAATTGTCAACATTTTTCCCTTCTGACTGCTGCTGTGAAGCTGGTGAAGGACCAGGCATTCCATGTGGAATGCCATATCCCCAAGGAGCCTGCTGGAAAAAGCAGGCTCTTAAATAAAATACATTTGATAATACACTATAGAAATCAACACTACTGCTAATATCACAACAAGAATTTACCAGAAAAAGGTCAATGTGACACAAGTCTACTTGAGTGACATACAAATACATTCTAATACTAATAGATCGTTCATTCTAATAAAGATAATCCTTTGTTAAGGTAATCAACAAGGAAGAACCATTCTGTTAGCCTTGTACATATATATCTACTAATCTTGGCAGCCCTTCATAGGTTTCAAGGAAAATAAGTGAACATACATAATCAAGAATTCCAAATAAAATACACAAAACAACCGGACTAAATTCAAATGATAAAACTTAAAATATCTATAATATATAACATTATCATATTTATAATGGGAGCAACAAAAAAGCAAAATATTAACTGTATAATGAAGAATAAAGCTCTGCATAAGAAAATTACATGCATCACTTAATTAGATCGTAGAAAATCATAAACAATTAAAATACATAACACAAAATTGTACTAGTCTACTTACATAGCCTGTATAGCCTCCATATCCAGCTCCCCCTGCAGGGCCATACCCATTCCATCCAGGGGGAGGTCCTGGTGGCCCATTGTACGAATGGCCATACCCTCCGAAAGGTCCAGGGGGTCCACTAAACCAACCTCCACCTCCTCCTCCCTGTCCTTGGTTGCCTCCATGCCAAGGCGCCATCCCATGAGGACTGTTATTCATTTTGAAGCCAGTATCTCAAGACCTATGGGCAGAGAAGAAAACAATTTGAAAATTGTGATTCCCTTAAACGCATCCCATGTAGCATCCTAATGACATACAATTCAGTTTTACCATTGTAAAATCCAACTGAAGGAAGGGTTATAATGATAAAAACATCAAATATAAAATTTTGTTCTCAATATATGGGAACCTCAAGTTTACTATGAAGTAAAACTACTTTGTATCAGTAGCTATCACCCTTCAGCTATATTGTGGGGGAACATGGAAAACAAGGAAGAAAAGAACAAGAAAAAAGTTATAAGAAAAATGAACCCACTTGAATATCAACCATAAATTGGGCTTAGTATGAGAATCAATGCACATGCCCCCATAAGAGGAAATAGAAGTTGTAAGTGAGTGGGTTGTGTTTGGCTTGTATCCAGAAAGTCACAGTCCTGTGCCAACTTTTGCATTTTTGAATTGGTGCCCATTTATTAAATTTTTATAATATTAAACAAGCCACTTTGAATGCTACAAGAAAAACTTATATTCTAGTTGAGATTGAGATAGACATGTATTTTCCAAAACATCATATCACTAGTTTATATTTGATATTGTTTTAACTTAGAAACATTTGAAAAAAAAGTAAACAGAAAAAGATGTGAAGCTTAGGCTACATACACACAACACTTTTTGTATACATACATACATACATATATATATATATATATATATATATATATATATATATATATATATATATATATATATATATATATATATATATATATATATATATATATATATATATATATATATATATATACACACACACACACATATACATATTTTTTTTCTGCACTTCAAGGTATACTTTGAATGACTGAATGGAGTTAAAAACCTTTGCAGTCTCTGCCTTGTGCCAAAAGAAATTAAATGTGTGAGAGGTGTTATAGTCTTCAGTTAACAGTAATGATTCCTACAACAGTTCTACATAAAAACCTGACATTTGACTGCAGAATTATCATCCCTCCAAGAAATACATTTTTGCAAGCTGAGGCTACTGCTAATATCCCTCACAGAATATGCAATTAGAAGATGGTGACAGTCTTGAGATCAATGCGGCGTGTTTAAAGATGAATTTCTTAGAATGCTAAATAATTACAACAGCTCTGAGAATGACTAACAGAATCACTCAAGTATCAGTAATTAATCATAATTGTCTTACAAAATTAGTTTTCATCCTTCATTCTCGTCTGTTTGTAACCAAACCTTTTCTGTACATGATTTTAAGTCCCTGAGACCAAAGTGTAAAGTAATATAACAAAGCTTTGGTGGCCCCTTATTGAATGCAAGGATTGTACTGAGTTTCATGTTATCATAGCTCTGATATTGGTTACCTATTTTGGGGATACAATGGTCACTGAGAAAGTTCAGATTACAAAGTATCCCTAGTTAACCATTCTCTATTACAAATGTTGCTATGTGGCACAAGAACTCATGGTGATGTGCTTACATTTCTTAGCAATTTTTTAGAGCTGAAACAGTAGCACCAAGTGGACTTAGGCTGTAAGTGGCACTATCGGCAATCTTTAGCTTTTACTTGTGGCGTATCATCTGTAGCAGATTATTTCCTGTACCAAAGACTATAGCTTTTTGTCTTCTACAAGAATATCATCTACCAATTTTTTATTCATCCTTAATCCTGAGTGAAGTTCACTCTGACCTTAAAATGCTCTATTATAATCTATGCTCCAGTTTTTTTTTTTTTTTTTACCCAAGCATTATTAAAAGACTTCTTCATAATATCAGTCAGCACAAAAGCCTTTCATTGTTATAAATATACATATAGAATTACCTTTAGAAGCTGTAAAGTTCAAGATAAACATCTGCATTAGGTATAAAAATATCAGCAGAAAGTACTGGTAAGCATAAAATCACTTATCCAAGTCTGTCATCTATACCAAAATGCATAAATACAGGCTTTTCCCCCTGTTAAAGAAATAAAAAGAAGGTAGGAAAGGTTAGATTTGGGATTTTGGGCTCACATGATTCCCTGGTTTTGGGACTTTGTCTCTGGAGGGTGCATCACTTTCAATAACAAATACCCTTTCAAATTCTCCATTTACAAAGGAAATACCATAGATGAAAAGTTACTTCTTTTAGGTAATTTGACACAATAGTTCTGCATAACAAATTCCAATGACTTTCATATAAATGGGTTACCCCCATTCTCTACTATCTATCTATCTATCTATCTATCTATCTATCTATCTATCTATCTATCTATATATATATATATATATATATATATAAATTATTTCATACACACACACACACACACAAAAACTACCTAATTAGTGACAATCTTGGCATCGATAGGAGGGCATAAAAGGTAACAGTTAAATTGCAGAGTCAAATATAAACAACATACAGAGAATCAGTCACTATATTGTCTAATGCATGTGGCTGTGACCTGCGAATCCCCCATGGGGGGGGCTGCTACTCCTAACCCCTGAAATGGAACAAAAAGAATCCACAACATATTCATGGCAGAAGAGACGGTATGACAGACATGCAGTAATGCCCGATGCTGAGACTGTCCAACACTCTCTCCTGCTGTGAATGCGTAGAGGATTCTTAGTTTTTTTGGGGGGTGGGAGTTGAGGACCAGCAATATAGTGACTGATTTTATGTACATCATTCATATTTTACCCGCACCTTCTCTGGTACCTCTCATGCCCTTCCCTGCTATCGGGCCAAGATTATGGGGCTTTGGGGAGTTTCCATGCAGTAATTTCTATATATTTAGGTACAAGAGTGAAAGAAATTCATTGATACCAAACTCATTGCAATCCGTTAGGCAGTATTATTGTATAAAAATTATCTCATTTTTTAACTGATCCATCCATAACAGGCAAATTACCTTATACAATTTGGTTATATGAAACTGAAATTGTACCCTTTGGACAATACTCAACAACCACTGCTTATAAAAAGTAAAGAAGTTAAGATACTAATAGGGTGTCACAATTTTTGGTTATTTTATCTTTTACGACAATCAGGAATTCTCAGAAATTATCTGTCATAT
>NC_091583.1:1892557-1897557 GCF_042767895.1 Penaeus vannamei | reverse complement strand
GGCCATGGCGTTCTGCTTGAGGCCCGTCACCAGGATCTGGGCGTCGGGCTGGTTCCGTCGACTACCAGCGAGCTCTCTGGGTGCTCGCGGGATTTGGTGCGGAACCTGATCCCGAACTCCTCCCGGACCTTGGCGGCGTGGCTTCCGCCCTTCCCTATGACAACGCCAAGGTCCTCGGGGATGTTCATCGGGACGACCACGCGCTGCTTGAGCACGTCCTGCTGGACGAGCTCCAGCTCCTTGATGGCTACGCTTCCCTAGACGGCATCCTAAGCCAAATACCGGGGGCCTGCTTGGCTTTCATCAGTGACTGCAGGTCCACTGGGATCTGAACTGGCATGCACAGGGGCTTGCCGCGAACGAATTCCTCCATGTGGTGGACGTAGGCGCGGGCGGCCTCTACCTTCCCCTTGATGAGGAAGGGCGCCACGAGGTTGCCGACGTGGAGCCTGACGAGCTTCAGCCCGTATTTCTCCGCGGCCTTGCCAGCCTGCTGGAAGAATCGCCGGCGGTTTTCCTGTGCGACGTACAGGGGCAGACTAACGATGGCGTCCGCGGAGGGCTGCACCGCGGGGAAAGGCTTCTCGGCGGTCCTCCTGGACGACGAAGTCCATAGCCTTGTACATCTGGGCCGCGCATGTCACGTCATCCTCCAGGTCGGACAAAGCCGACGAGTCGAATGAAGAACTTTCGCTAGAGTTCGGTTGGGTTGAGGGGACAGAGTCAGCGGAATACTCGATGATGTCCTCTGATCCGGACTGGATGATATCCTCTGATTCGGAATCAGTGGTGTCCTCTGAGTGAAGCTCCGCTGATCCGGAGTGGGTGGTCACCGCCGCTGGTGCCGAGAGCGAGTGCCCTTCTGGCTCAGGCGCCGCATATTTCCGGAGCGCCCTGATCGTGCGCCACAGGGCATAGAGCACCACAAACAGTCCGGACACGACGAGGAGGCCTTGCACGAAGGCTCTCTCGAACCACATCTGGTCCTTTTGAGTGCTGGCCATCTACATCAGCGTCTCCAGAGCAGCCTCCTTCTTCGCAAGGGAGGTCTGCCTCCGGAGCGCCCAGGACGAGAGTGTGGCGGCCCCGTCCTCAGCCTCCCCGAAGAGGAACGGGAGGGCGGCGCCGCGAATCCGACACAAAACGGATTCAGATCGGAGCTGGGAGACCATCCGCTCAGCCTCAGCCGGTTCAGCTCCGCCCTGCGTGCCGACCCGGTCCCGATGTCCAAATACGCGATGAATACCACGAAAAGATGAAGCAAGTGAGTCAGGATCGCCGCCATTGACCTAAAAGGTGGGTCGCCGAACGAAGGACTTATGCGTGAGTAGATTTGGGCGCGTGTATGTGTGTTTGTGTGTATGTGTCTGCATGTTTGTGTGTACATGTATGTGTGTGTAAGGTGTGTATGTGTTTGTGTGTGTAAGGTGTGTATGTGTTTGTGTTTTAGTGTGTACACGGAGGTGTGGGTGTGTTTGTGTGTTAGTGTGTACACGTGAATGTGTGTGTCTGCATCTTTGTGTGTACGCGTATCTGTGTGTATGTGTTTGTGTGTTAGTGTGTACACGTGAATGTGTGTGTGTGTCTTCATGTTTGTGTGTACATGTATGTGTGTGTAGTGTGTGTGTATGTGTTTATGTGTTGGTGTGTGTGCATGTTTGTGTGTAGGCGTATGTGTGTGTAGCGTGTATATGTGTGTGTTAGTGTGTAAAGGTGAATGTGTGTGTGTGTGTGTGTGTGTGTGTGTCTGTAAATTTGTGTGTACGTGTATGTGTGTGTGTAGAGTGTGTTTGTGTGTATGTGTGTAGTGTGTGTGCGTGTGTCTGCGAGTTTGTGTGTGTACGTTGTGTGTGTGTGAGAGAGAGAAGAAGAATTATACGTGCGTGCGTTTATGCGTGTGTGGGTTTGTGTGTATGTGTACGTTTGTGTGTGTTCGTGTATGTGCATGTTTGTGTATGTGTGTGTTTGTGTGTGTGTGCATGTGTGTGTGTGTGTTTGTGTGTGTGTGGTGTGTGTCGTTTATGTGTGTGTGTGTGTATCTATCTATCTATCTATATTTATAATATATATATATATATTTATAAAAAATATATATATATATGTATATATATGTATAAATATATAATATATACTTATATATTATATATATAAGAGTGTGTGTGTGTGTGGATTTCAGTGTATGTGTGTTTGATGGGTGTGTGTGTGTGAATGTGTTTGCGTGTATTATTTCTGCGTGTGTGTGTGTGTGTGTAATCCAGCTATATCTATATCTAATTACTATATGATACATATATATATAATCTTACATGTTTGTCACATACGTATCTTCACACATACATATACATATGCATATACGCCTGACCATTGCTTCCCCTGTTTATTCCTCTCTTATTGCCACACCAGACATTCCAATGTCGTGTTGTCTATCTCTTCCACAAGAGCTATGTGCTGATGTAACGCTTGCTTGTTCATCACCGTTCGTCACATGCTAACCACGTGACTTGATGCGATCTTTAGACCATTGTACAGGAGATCAGGCAGACTCCCTGCGGGGAGCCAAGGAGCAACACCTTGCTACGAGGAGCTGCCGCACTCCATCTTATTCAGTAAAGGAGTCAAGACATCTTGGTTGTCTACCTTAAACCCTAAGCTCGCTATCTACCAAACTCTTGTAAGACCCAACATTTGGGCTCTTACAGTGTGTGTGTGTGTGTAATTTATGTGTTTGTGTGTGTGAGTATATATGATTTGTGTGTGTGTGTGAAAAGTGTAACGGTCACTGCCGTTTAGACATAAAGAAAAAGAGCTTCCGATGTGATAAATCTAAAAAAGTTAACAGAACAGTGCGAGCCTAAGAAAAGGTTTCATGACCCTCCTCGCCGCCGCTCGGCTATACCCTCCACAGTAAGGTAAGCTCCTGTGCTCATGATTAGGTTGTGAAAGGTTAGGGAAAGAAGGAACTGGTAGAAAACGCACAGAAACACAAATATTCAGAGAGAAAATACGGAAAAATCTGACCTGAAAATCAAAGAACTAAATGAAAAGTTAGAAGAAGCTGAAGCCAAAATTGGCAACGGCAGGGAAACCGAAGCAAAAAAATTTACAGGAAAAGTTGAGGAGGTTATTAAAGTACAAGAAACTGTCAAACAGATCGAGAGTAATTTGTCAAGCAGCCAAACTCAGACAATGGAAGAAGCTAAAGAGATGACAGCTACTTATGCCGACGTATCAGTTTACCGTAAATAAAATAGAAAAAAAGACAGAAAGAACATCAAAACCACAAAGGAAGAAATTAAGACGCAACTTGCAGAGACGGCAAAGACGAACGAATTCAAATCCCACCTTGGGCAACATGCAAGAAATATTGCAAATTTGGCTAACGTAAACAAGGACATAATCATATTGGGACATGAAGAAAAAGTTGTAGAAAATGGAATTGAACGATACAACGAAGACAAGAAATTAATTTTAATCATTCTCGAGGTCATAAATCCCGAATTCGGTGAGAATATCATAGGCTGGGATTATTCGAAAAGGGAAAGAAACGGCCTCTAAAAGTAACATTCTTGAATAAGCAAATGGTAACTAATATAATAAAGACAGCCAAAAGTCTGACCACCCATGAGAAATATAAGAAAATCGGGATAAGAGAAAATATGACCAAAGATGACAGAGTAACACTGCAAGAGAAATTGGAAGAAGTAAAAAAAATAAAAAAATGAACAATGGACAAGAGGAAAAAAAATTGTTTCTTTAGAGGGTGAGAGGTCTCCAAGCAAAGAAAATATACTATCGGAACCAACATGTAGAGACAGACAAACATTAACCTTGCAACCAAAATTAATACCGAAAGATTATAGAGAAATAGTGTATACAAATACTGATGTATACAAATATTTATCTTCGAAGTTGCTTGAACTAGAGACAATAATTGACATGAATAAACCAGATGTAATATGCATCACTGAATCCAAACTGGATCCCTCCATAGACGATGTAAGATTCGAACTCAAAGACTAAAATATTTGGAGAAAAGATAGGGCAGATGGAAATGGTGGGGGGGGGGGGGTTAGCAATGTTAACAAGGCAAAGGAATTATTAGAAAGGAGTTAGAAATTAATCAGGACCCCATAGTGGAAATGAAGGTGACTGGTTGAAACAACGGGTAAACATAATAATAACCACGGTATACATGCCACCTCAAACATCGGTGTGATCACGAGAAAATTTACCAGAAACTAATTAAAGAGACAATAAAGAGCCTGGAAGAAGTGCTACAACTTTCGGAAACCAATTCAACAGAAATTCTTATTACAGGGGACTTTAATAGCAAACTCGACTGGGAAAGTTTCAATCCCAGAGCGCAATCATATTCGTGGAATGCTAAATTACTAGAAGTCATAAATGATCATTGCCTTTTCCAGAATGGATCATGCCAGGATAAGAGGGCTAGATAAATCGTCTAAGACCTAATATTTACAAAGCATAACGGTGATATTAAGGATATCGAGTACTGTCCTCCTTCAGGAAAAAGCGACCATGTAGTGATTAAACTAACATACTGTCTGTTACAAGAAAAACTCATCGTAAGTAAGAAAAGAAAGGAAAAGTACAATTACAAAAGAGGTGATTATAGAAGCCTTAAAGATTTCTTTCATAGCATAAACTGGGAAACACTTCTGGGCGATGAGAACCTTGATGTTCAGTATTCATTTTCTTTTTTTTTGAGATCTATAAAAAAGGAGTGGAAAAAATCATATCCATATTCAAAATTGAAGCAAAAAATGGCCAAAAATGGTTCAACGACAAATGCAAGAAAATGAGAGAAAAAAGCACCTCCTTAGGAAAATATTCAGAAGACATAGATCTCAGGCAGCGTATGAAAGATATAAAGTAAGAAGAAATGAGTATACCCAAACCATGAGAGAGGCGAAATTAGACTTTGAAAAGGATTTAATCAACAAATGTACAAGTCAACCATAACTCTCCTTTAACTACAT
>NC_091583.1:1877239-1889739 GCF_042767895.1 Penaeus vannamei | reverse complement strand
ACGTCCCCTTTTCCGTTTTCTCTTCTTCCCTCTGGATCCCTCCCACTCTGCCTCTTCCTCATATTTCTGAGGAGATGAAGGGTTAACTACATTAGGCTAAAGTTAAAATCAAGAATTACAGCAGGTCCCATTAATTAGTATGTTCTAAAAGGTGCCTTTACTGAAAAGACTGTTTCCCTTTCCTTATTATTCTTTCCAGAACAGTTATGAGGAATCCATAACCTAAAAATTAAGGACATCTGGTTTTACTATTTGGGGGCTCCAAATATTTCTTTTTTTAAGATGCACAGCTAGATTTTCCCCCAACTATTTTAATCAAATCTTAAATCCATTTTTCACAAACTTGGTAAGTGTTTGTCAAATAAAGAAGAGAAAAAAAGAGAAAAGAAATATATATATATTCCTATTCCCATCCACATCCTTCACTGTATATCTATTTACTCTTTTATTTCTTCAATTATTTGTTATAATAAATTTAATATTTAGTTTAAATGTGGCTTCTATGTAAAAGATACTAACAACCAAATCACCTCTGAGCTTTAATGATAAGGCTCTAATGCCACATAGTTGCTTTCTTTAACCCCTCCATGTCACATTATAACACAGTGTATAAGGGTGGGTGGTTCATGTAATGTGACATTTTGCAAATAGAGAGTTGCAAAAGATGGACTTGTTAACATTTTAGGGCAGGAAGTAAGTTATCATTATGTGAGTATTAGTACTCGAGCACTGTATTGTGCATCTCATCAGCACCCACACTCAGTACCCACTGGGCTGAGTCTGTGTGTCTATTACCCGCAGTGAGTGAAAATGTCAAGAATTTCTTGCGACCTTTGACCTCTAATGGTTACTTAAAGTCTGCTGTAACTTCAACTCTAATACTCTTGTTCTATTATCTCATTACAGGCTATTTTCAGGAGGCAAATGTGTTTACTTAAAATTTGGATTTGTTGAGAAAATGGATGTCTCCAAGTGTTGTTACATTTAAATTCTTGCCTTTCCTCCTTTTTTTTCTTGAAAGTTCCTGTTCCTGTCTTATTTTATCTCCTCTTCTTGAATTCTTTCTTTCTCTACCCTGTCCTGACCAATAACCACAACAGAAGCTCAAGCAAACTCTATTCTCTCTCTCCTTTCTCTCTCCCTCTATTATCTTCCAGTCAATTTTTCTCCTATCCCTTCTGTCCTCTCCTCCTACTCACATTCCTCATTTCTTCTATCTTCATCATTTTCTCCACTCCCCTTTTTCCTCTTCCTCCTGGTCTCTCCTTGTACTCATACTCCTCATATCTCCTATCAGCCCATTCCTCTCCTACTTACACTCCTGATCCTCTTCATCATCTTCTTGAACTCCCGGACTTTCTCAATGGGTAGGATGCTCCCCTCCTTGTGCTCCTCCTCCTCTACTTTGATCTCTGGGGAGGGTACTTGTGCCCGCCGGTAGATCCTCAGGTCTTGACCACAGAACTGGGGAAAGTGCAGGTACTCGTTGCCATCCCGGTCACGGCCTAAGTGGTACTCGCGCTGGTCAGCCTCCGTGTGCTCAGCAATCACTTCCTGTACTGTCTTGTGGTTGTGCTGTTTGGGAGGAGAGAGTTTATGAGGAATGCAAGGTAAAAGGAAGGTAGGCAAAGGTGAAGGAAGGGTGTAAATACAGAAAGGGGGAAGGAATAAGAAAGAAAGAAAGAAAAAGGGTTGAATTATATGGAGAGAGAAAAAAAGACTGGGAGCAAAGGGGGGAGGGGAAGATTCAATTGTCAATGAGGTACGGGAGATGGAAAAGGGTACAAAATAAATTCAGAATGGGTAGAGTATTGTGAAGGTATAAAATGGATAAAAAATGTAGAGAAATAAGAAAAAAATTAGAGGGAGAGTGAGAATAAAAGAGAAAACATGAAATAAAGTAAAATATTAGCATAAAACTTCTTATTCTCAAATGTACAATTAATAATGTCATGAAAAAAAAGGTCATGTGCATAAATGCACACATACGTACACACCAAAAAATAAAAACATTTCAACTTACAAGCAAAAAATCACAAAGGGACTTGAGGAGCCACACTCGCTGGTGGTAGGTCATCTCATGGAACAGCTGGCGTTCAAAGGGGTTTGTGGGTCCACATATATTCCAAAACTGTGGCTCAATGCCCATTTGGTCAAAAACCTGATAAAGAGATGACATGTTTTATATATCTATATTTATCTATATATATACTTATTTACTAATCTATCTATTCCTTGAACACCAGTGAAAATTATACACAGACATCGTGACTTCAAAGGGAGCAAGAGGGTATCATTGATTATGGGCAAAAAACGTTGAAATCTCCATGACAAAACAAATATATATTTCTTTATATTCTATTTATAATGACACTATCAAAATGGATAGGTAAATGTAGGAGAGGAAGTGAAAGGAGGAAAAGAGGAAGAGAATGAAGGAGATGAAGATGTTGAAGGAATAGGAAGAGGAGGAGGAAGAGATAGACTTACTTTCTGGGAATTCTGGTTCTCCCGAGAGAAGCACCTATACCACAGGAGGGTCTTGTGTGCCAGCTTCCTGGCCCAGACCTTGTAGGGCATGTAAGGTTTTTCATTGAGCTTCTGTCTCTGCTGTGGTGAGGAGAGAAGGGAGGTCAGAAGCATGGCCAGTGTTCTTGAGGCTCGGGGCATCAGCAGCATCCTTTCAAGCTCATACTGTGGGACTTCATAGATGTTTAGGGTTTTCAGAGTGAGGTATATGAAGTGGCCAATTTGCGGTAGCTGAAAACAGAGTGGGGAAATATGAGTTTCTAGGAAAGAGGAATTTTAACTCTCATTAAAGTCAATCCCAACACAGAGACAGAGACCAACAAATGCATGCACTCACACACACATATAGTTAAATCTTATTTACCTCCCACATTGCCCTCATTTGTGAATGGAGAGGCTCCTTAAGTAGATCTTTTTCCCACTGTATAACTTCCAATTCCCGGTCGCGCTTGGCTTGACGCATGGCCTCCATTTTCCTCCGCTTCAGTTCCTTTTCACGCTGCACCCTACATCCTCGGACACGATGCATGACGTATGAGAAGAAATTGTCACCTGGGTGGAAGAGGCATACAATTAGAAAATGTCTTTTAATTACATTTCATTATTTGCAAAATAGCCTACATAGGAACATTTTTATTTATATCTATTAACATGTATTAACCCACTGGATTCGGCTGCTTCATGGAAATTAGTGCCAAAAATACAGGCAGTGGGTTACATAAATGGCAACATCCTGGGCATGCAGTACGTAGGCTGGGCGCACGTGAACACCGATAAGCGGTGATAAGACTCTGTGCCTCCCCTCTACAAAGTTATTTTGTGTAAACTATCTTATTACTTTTTTTTTTTTTTGCGATTTTCCAATTCCTATATTTATCTTTTAACTTGCTTTATCCAGATAGTAATAGCTTAATCTCCTTGCACAGACTCCATATCATCCCTATATGCAGTAAATAACCCAGTGCAAAAAAAATGAAAGAAAGAAAGAAAGAAAGAAAGAAAGAAAGAAAGAAAGAAAGAAAGAAAAAAAAAAGAGAAAAAAAAAAAAAAAAATATATATATATATACATATATATATATATATATATATATATATATATATATATATATATATATATATATATATATATATATATATATATATATATATATACATGGAACATTTAGTTATTTGTGCCATGTATTTTATTCTTTTGTAATTTTCAATTTTCTGTAATACAACCTATGCCATTGGTCACAGCATCCTCCCTGGAGCCAGTGCTCTTACAGTCACAGCTTATGCACGTTACATTCTACATTCGTTTATCGATGGGAATAATGCTAAAGCCCCATTTTAAGCACCAAATGAGTTTAATCACACTTTAAGAGGTTTGTGCACTCGTAGCAAGTCTTTTCCATCACCCTGGCCTTCACTCATGATAGCAAGCTCGCATCACCCAGCCCGCGGCCATATTGTCCAAAGACGTGCCGTCATGTCACCCTGTCCTTTGACCCAGATTGGTAGGGGTTAATTGGAATTCTATAATCTCACACACCATTGACTGAGATCTTGGCTCTTTTGTTGCGATGCTTTTGAGTAATATCTTCGGGTGGCTGGCCGGATGTCTTCTCCAAACTGCACTGTTCACGGATTTCTCTGTAGCAAAAACAATGTATTAGAAAAATCTAATAATCTAATAGTACATTCATATAGATACACAAGTATAAACACATGCAGAGATACAACTACACTGACAGATACAAATGCCATTCCAGGCATTTCTCAAAAACAATCAAGATAGAAACAAAGGCTCTTCTAAAAAGTTCTCACGCCTGCCATGTGAATGATCACTGATTACTTACTTGGGAAGGAGAGCTATTTTCTGCTCCATCATGTGCTCCAGACGCAGTCCCTTTTTTGAGATGGAATGGACCGGCCCAAAGTAGCGGTATGCATTCTCTAGCATTAGTCGAAGATCTCCAATGAGTTCTGTGATTGTTTTGTACTGCCCATCTAAGAGTTGTTCCTTAACTGTAAAAAACAGAAAACAATAGCAATAATACTACTGCCTTGACTAGCTTAAGTAATTCCTCTATTAGTAATTCTTTCCCTAACTATGTGACATCACTAATGAAAAAGCAAGATCATCAATAGTGGAAATAATGATAACAATGACACTGCAAAGCAATGAAAATAATGAATATAACAATGTTAAAAATAGTCCAATATAATGAAAATTAACAAAGTTCTTATGATATAAATTACCAAATCTATAATCTCATTATTGGCACTTGCTCTACAAACTGTTTTAAAAAGATACACTCATTGTAAACACTATAAACTTTCCCTCATGCCAGAATCACCATATACATTAGCCTATTGCTGCTGGGTAAATCTGTTAAGGGGGCCATTGCACTCGAGAACGAAGTTCGTTAATTATGATCGGATTTTTGCGATTTTTTAATGTTATATATACATAAACTACGATTTACACCACCGAGTTTCATATCATTTGGATAATAAACAATGGTTACTTAAAAAAAAAAAAATTAAAAAAAATATATAAATCTCAGTTATCCACTGACTGAACTTGTTAAAAAAAATACCACATATACTCTATAGCAATACCTACACTAGACATGATTCGATTTTGAAATTTCCTCTTAGTATAAAAAAAAAATTTAAATGTTCACAGTTCAAAAAATAAAATATGATATATGGTTTAGTCATAACTCCTTTATTCTTACGTATTTAGCAGAAATATTGCATCACGAGATTGCCAAAGCCTACTAGATTACAGGAGATTTTTTCAATTTTTTTGTACTTTTTAAAGTATTCATCGAAAATTCATCGCAACAACCCCCTCAACTCAAGTTTTGTTTTGTGATTTTTCTTTATAAATAGATGGTTCTACAATTGCTCATTCAGCAAGGAGTCAATTAGTAGGCCCTATGTTACATCAACTGATTTCCCTCTTCCTGGAATATTCAAGAAAGTGTCTCCTTCTAATGCTCTCAGTATCAACACCATTATCATTATAATTTTTATTGACATCATTATTATATCATTAAAATACAAAGAGAAATAAATGATAAAAAAGGATCTGGAAACCAAGGAAAAGAGAAAACAGGTGAGATAGGTTGGACTAGTAATTGATTCCTTGGTTACTAGAGCCATCACAATTAATAAACTAAATTCACCGTGGACATGACATGTATGTCCATGCCATTCCTGGCACCAATTTGCATCACCTAATTCATATTACAAAACCATATATTCCCATAAATGGCAAAGCAAGGAGAGATACTAAACTAAAAAACGAATCTGAAGTCAGTAACTTCCACTCACTCTTTTTCAGCCAAAGAGGTTTCTTAATGACCTCCAGGTAGTCCTTGTTCTTGTCGGTGTCCAGTTCAATAGGCTCCATGAAGGGTGCATTGCTCCCCTTCTGGTAATCTGACATCAGCTCCATCAAAATCCTGGAAATGTATTGGGCTTGTTTAAAATGGGCAAGATTTAGGTCAGGGATGTCAAACTCAAAACCCTTCACGGGCCATTTTTCATTTCTGCTACCATCTTATACAATAACAGTAACAAAATGTATGACATTATTTTCCTTTTTAGTGATCATAACTTCACAGGATAGTAATTCTTCTTGTCATCCCACAAGCCATCCATCCTGAAGGTCATATTAGGGCTGCGGACCCTGCGTAAGACATCCTTGGTTCAGGTAGTACCCTCTTTCCCTTACTCCCTTATTTGACTTTTCCACCTTCTGTTTTTTTTAAATCTATCAGTCCTACAAGAAAGAAAAATGTAATCCCAAGGGAATGTGCCTAGAATAAAAAAAAAGATTTCAGCATTTACAGTATTTTACCTGCTTTAACACCTACACTATGATGTAACCAAAATAGGTTCTGTGAAGAGAGCATTGTTCTCTTAATCTGTCTATGTAACACTAATGACGTCAAACATACGTTAAACTATTCATGCTGGGATGATATCCTACATTATGACAGGGCATCCCTCATGCCAGGGTGACATCTTTATGTCATGCACAATTGAGTCTGTTCTAAATGTGCACTATAAAGTTGTGGGCTTGTTTGGCTACAATTGTTGTGGAGAAATATCTCTCAAATGTATTCTTGAAGCCTTTCTCTATCCTCGTTACCTAAAAACCTGTTTATACCACAGCAGAGAGCATGGAGAATGGGTCAGCTCTATGTCCCTCTGTTTTTCCCCTCTGGCAGCAGACTTTACATGCTCCCTGAAGCCTGGTTTGGTATGGCACTGGAGGCTCCCATTGTAATTAATCCAATAATTACTGTACAAAAAAATGGTTGGCCAATAATGTGGGGCTGTTGACAAACATTGGCAATTTCCTCATTTGCACCTGGCTCTGATTTTTAATGCACAACATTAGGCACTTAATAGCCTGTGACTGTAGCTTATAACTACAAGTTATTTAATGACATGGTCGTTAATGTGGGGATAATAACCCACTTACGATGGGTGTCCCACATATGAGACACCCAGAAAAGTAAACATTGCCGGCTGTCCTGCCGGTACAACGCCAGATCGAAACTTGCGCTCTGATTTTGTCAACTATGGTGGGTGGCCCAGAAAAAAATTATTTTCAGCTTATAAATGTACAGTCGCTGATGGGTTAATAGCACATTTTACACCAAGTTTGGGCCCAATGTTACGCAAAACTAACTGCTCAAGAATGAATGTAATCAAGAAACTCGCACTGCCTAAAAGGCAAAATTTGAGGTTTGCCTGTATCCAATCAAAAAAGATAAATCTATAAATCACGAGCAAATCAATAAGCTTCCTACTTTTGTTCTTAAAATCTATCTTTGGCCTTCTACATTTATTCCTGATACTCCTGTCTCCACATTCTTCCTGTCACCTAACCCATTGAAATAGCCAAGATGAAGTTTCTGAGTAAGAATGCCAATACCCTTGATTTTCATTTCACAAAACCATGAATAACAGCAGTAACAGACAATCCCACAATTTTACATTTTGCATAAAAATGGTGCTGTTATAAGGAAAATACTGAATATTCAATTATCATGAAAAAATAAGTTATCATTTCTTGCGAATATGGCCCAGAAAAATACAACAAAATAACAACACACAATAACCTATATGAATACAACATAAAAGGGTGTTATGTGGACCAGGAGCATGATATCCGGTGGTTTGCGTAAACATATGGTCTATGTGTCTATTCTTAAAACAGTAATAAAAAGAATAATAACCACAAATTTAATAAATAAATGTCATAAGAAAGAGAAATGCAAACATCTGATTTTGTGAAACATGAAGTAATAATTACCCACACCACACAAATTTGGCAAGTGAGAGAGTGAGAGGTGGAGAATCATCACCTTTTATGAGTCATTTCACCTTTATTTCCAACCAGTGGTTGAGATGGATGAGCAAGGTTCGTCATGCATTCCACATTCAAAATTACATAAATCAAAAAAGAAGAAAAAAGGGAGATCTGTTTCTTTCTAGCTTTTTTGCTTTTCAATATTTTTCAAAAATTCCTTTAAAAAATCAAACCCTTATTTCTTAAGCACACAATATCAACTGCACATTTGACACTTATTTCTTACTATTTCCATCTTCTTATCAAGCATCACCACAATGTGTCAACATAGCTTTGAATGGGTTTGTGCACCATTATCTATCAATGGATCTTGGAGATAAATTAACATGAACACTGAACAGTGCATGAGAGTGTACTGGTGCAACAGCATTAGCCTGTTTCATTGGCACATGTACAGATTCCAAAATTTGTGCTTTTATTTCATTTCTATTCAGTTTCACATTATAGCTTCCTTAAATTTTTGTTTCATAATTTATGTGTTTGCAGGGGTGTCAAGGTTGGTGAGTGAAGTGAGTATAATCAATTTCTGGATGAAATATTTGAAAAATACGTTAATTCTAGGATCCTTTTTAAGCTACAACCAGAGCAATAAAGATATAATTTTGGCAAAAAACTCGCAGGAGGGCAAACCAGACCTTAAAGGGGGCAATTATCCCCAAAGCCCTATCAAATGACAACCCTATGTGTTTGCAAAAACATGTGTATAACCTTTCGGAAATCTAACAACGAATGCTATTAACGATGCATCCATAAAATGTCAGTATTGAAAGGGTGAAATGATGAATTACAGGGTGACGAATAACAAGGATCCCCTGTACATTCAAAAGTTTATAAGAACGTATCATCTTGTGATAGTTAATCTTTCTAGTAGGTGTTGCAGCACCATTATGTTAAATTCTATGACATTATCAGGTAAGAAAGAAAATACACCAAAGAACAAAAACTGCCTACCTATATCCGAGATTGAGCTCTTCACTAAGGTGATCTGTCTTGGTCTTGGTCAAAACCCTCTTCTTTGGGGTCACAGGATGATGGACAAGCAGACCGCCCCCACTACCTTTGTACACCAGACTGGAGCCAAATGTTGAATTTGGTCTCGGTAAACCTCCACTCGCCACGGTACTTTTGTTTGGGGTTAGGGAGGGAGTTGAAGAGCACGAGGAAGGGGTTGGACTCGGGGCTGCACTCTGGGGCGAGCCACTAATTATGTCACTCATGCCAGAGTACAGGCCAAAGGAGGACTTCTCTTCGTCTCTCTGTTGAAACGAGTCAAATTATTCAAAGGCTCTGATTATCCCTTCACTTAAACAGAGATTTTAATCAAACAGACCTAGTTCCTTCTTTCATTTTCTACTTGTATTGATATTTGTGGCATGTTTCATAACCTGAACTACTGTCATATTTACTGCAATATGCTAAGCAGTCAGAGCCCTACAAGAATAAGTCAACAATATTTCATCAAAGAATCACAAACAATCTTATATAACTTATTAAGAAACATATAATTGATAAAGAAGAAAAAATATAATGCTGCAAAAACTTTCTTTAACATACCCTTGAGTACAAGCTGTCTGGTTCCTCCTTCCCTCTCACATCTTTCCCTTCCTCTATCTCTTCCTCCTCTGATCCAAGTTCCTCATCCTCTTCTTCCTCAACTTCCTCTTCCTCCTCTTCTATGGCATCTACCTCCTCCTCCTCCTCATTCTCATTTTCATTTTCATTCTCCTCGTCCACCTCTTCTTCCATCTCCTCGTCACTGCACAGGCTGGACTCCTTTATGATATTGGTGTGTCTTGAGTGGTCAGCAACCTTAAGATACACGTGGAGGGACTTATGTTGTGTATTTCATTTACATCAATGCATGAGTATGTGGCACAGTCCATTGTGGTTTTGCTATATTGATTTTTCTTTACACATGAATGGCTCCAGAGGCACTTCATCAACAAAGAATCAATTACTAGGCCTAACTGAGCTCCTTGATAATTATTAATGTTATCATAATATCAATAATGATAACAGCAATAACATAAAATTAAAAACTCTAATAACAATAATAGAAAAATAACCGTTTCCCAAAAACTTCAGGGAATGGGGTAACCAGGTGATTTCAAGTAACTTCTTGGTGATCGTGAAACCATCTAAACGTAAATAAAATTAATAGAACTAAACCACACTGGACAGTGCATGTACCCAGCACCAGAAGGTTAACATACAATGCCATGAGCTACAGAAATAGTATAGAAAAGAAGAAAATAAAAAAATTATAAAAATAAATACCATCATACGTAAACAAAAACTTCAAGATATCTTTGCGATAAACAAGTTTATAGTTTCAAAACTTCATTCAAAACAGATTACTTTATAAATCAGTTATTCTCTACACACAAATAAGTATCATACTCACCATCCTGTATGACGGCTGTGCTTTGCTCTGGGGCTTTGGACCTTCTCTCCAGGCCAAATGGCTGTTCATGGAAGACAGAGACTCTGCTGATTCCTCTGACGTTCTGGAAGCGGCATCCCCTACATCCTCTATGACAGGCTGTTTCCTCTCAAGTTCACCTCTGCCGTTCTGCTCTGCATGTGGAGCAACCCCCCTGCCTGCCGATGGATTGTTGTTGTTGTTGACATTATTGCCTGTGCTTTCCACATCTGACAGCAGCGCAGGAGGGCAGCCCCGGCCGGGGTCAGTGTCACCCATGCTGCCTGTGCTCACATCGCATCACTGTTTCCCCAGGGCTCCTCGTGCTGTGAATCTGAGATGAAGGGCAGACGTGTGTGAATTAGACTGACTTTAAATATTCACCTTTTACATTTCTTATTCCAAGAGCAGTATATAGATCTGACAGTGGCTATACCTTAAAAAATAATAATATTGATAAATCTGGCTTTATCCTGGAAGACTGATACTGGTGATTTATTTACGCTGTATCAATGATGCTTTTGCATTGATATATATATATATATTTTTCTAATGGCAAAATTTAGATATTCATAATTTATAGAAGCTGATCATGATAATCATTACTGATGATGGTGAAAGCAAAGGTGATAATGATAATGATAACAATACTAAAAATGAAAATGGTAATAATAATAATAATAATAATAATAATAATAATAATAATAACTACATCAACAATAAAATAACAATAACAATAACAACACTAATAACTTAAATAATAATAATAAAAATAACAGTAATAGTGAAAATGATAATGATAATGATAATAATAATACTAATAACAATAATGATAATATTAATGATAATATTGATGAAGATAATAACAACAACTATAATGATAATGATAATGACAATGATAACCATAACAACAATAAAAATGATACCAGTAATCATATTAAAAATAATAACAAAAACAATAATGATCAAAAAAGATATTCTCAACAGTGTTGGAATTTTATCAGGACTGATAACAAACTCATACTCATTTATCAAGCTAAAATCACAGCTCACACACACACTCTCACACATGCATGTGCATACATGGATGGATACACATATACACAAATGCATGCAAGCATATACATATAGAAGAATGCTTGCATACACACACACATGCATGCATAACTATTTTCCTTGAATTCTATTAAAAAAAAAAAAAAAAAAATTGACTTAACCATATGAAATTTCGGCAATTTCGTATAAAATAGATACTTAATGACTTTTAACGACTAAGTTAGCTTGTTATTCTTCACCTATTTCTTCTTATGACAGTACTATACAACTAAATTTTCTGGTTCACTCTCCTATGTACCCTTGATGGGAGTACCAAGATGCCTGCGAGCTCTAGAGCTTGTCTGCGCCACAGATTTTCCTCCCAACTCTTTGCAAATGGAATAACGAAGGGAAAAACAAAGAAAACACATGAATGTACCGAAGGCCTTTTCACTGCACTGCTTCTTCGGGGCATGATTTGCACTTGATTCGACATGAATTCCACACTCCTAACTCTTCCACTTTTTGATTGTCACTCCTGTTGTCTGAATCTTCTGCCCTTTGAGCGCAGAGTGCCTAATCTACATGATGCATGTTGCAGCTATATAGCCTCTAGCATTATTTGTTTGTCTCAATAACTCTGTCATCAGAAACTACTAATGATTACTTACATATTGATAGAAGCACAAATAAATACAAGTTTGAATAAAAAAGGAACATGCAGACTTACACTCAAGCTCACATACACAACCATAGGTATTATACAGAAAATACCACAAAGCTGATTACCAGTTTATGTCAGTTCCAATTTGAGAAGCTTCAACTTATCATGAATTCTTCGACACAAAGTATATGCTCTTATCACCAAATTCAACTATTGCATTAATTAAATACAGTTGATTTACATAGCAATCTAAAATTAATTCAAAATTAAAAAAAAATCACTTTTCTAATGTTTCATGCTACTGTTTCAAAATGATTTCACATAAGTCAGAGTCCACTTCACTTTTCCCTCTTACTTATACTATGATTGTCTTACTATGTGAAAAATACCATGCAGTGTACTTCAGCTGGTATATCAAATATGAACTTTATACTATCATGACACTAACATTGGAATACATACAAATACA